>NC_080694.1:1010526-1310526 GCF_030445035.2 Dasypus novemcinctus | reverse complement strand
TCTGTAAAACTAGCATTTACACTATAGGAAAGCATAACCGGCGGTATAGCAGCTAACTCTTTAAACCTAAATGAAACAACATGGCACATATGATTTACTTCTGAGAACTAAGCATTGTGTGCAGAGGTTTTGCGGGCTATCTCCTTTCTTTCAGTTTTTGTGCTAACATTCCTATCTGTAAAACTAGCATTTACACAGTAGGAAAGCCTAACGATCAGTATAGCAGCTAACTCTTTAAACCGAAATGAAACAACATGGCACTTATGATTTACTTCTGAGAACTAAGCATTGTGTGCAGAGATTATTCAGCTATCTTCTTTACTTCAGATTTTGTGCTAACATTCATATCTGTAAAACTAGCATTTACACTATAGGAAAGCATAACCGGGGTATAGCAGCTAACTCTTTAAACCTACATGAAACAACATGGCACATATGATTTACTTCTGAGAACTAAGCATTGTGTGCAGAGATTTTTCAGTTATCTCCTTTACTTCAGTTTTGGGGCTAACATTCCTATGTGTAAAACTTGCATTTACACTATAGGAAAGCATAACCGGCGGTATAGCAGCTAACTCTTTAAACCTAAATGAAACAACATGGCACATATGATTTACTTCTGAGAACTAAGCATTGTGTGCAAAGATTTTTCAGTTATCTCCTTTACTTCAGTTTTGGGGCTAACATTCCTATGTGTAAAACTAGCATTTACACAATAGGAAAGCATAACCGGCGGTATAGCAGCTAACTCTTTAAACCTAAATGAAACAACATGGCATATATGATGTACTTCTGAGAACTAAGCATTGTGTGCAGAGATTTTTCAGTTATCTCCTTTACTTCAGGTTTGGGGCTAACATTCCTATGTGTAAAACTAGCCTTTACACTATAGGAAAGCATAACCGGCGGTATAGCAGCTAACTCTTTAAACCTAAATGAAACAACATGGCACATATGATTTACTTCTGAGAACTAAGCATTGTGTGCAGAGGTTTTGCGGCTATCTCCTTTCTTTCAGTTTTTGTGCTAACATTCCTATCTGTAAAACTAGCCTTTACTCTATAGGAAATCCTAAACGGCGGTATAGCAGCTAACTCTTTAAACCTAAATGAAACAACATGGCACATATGATTTACTTCTGAGAACTAAGCATTGTGTGCAGAGATTTTTCAGTTATCTCCTTTACTTCAGTTTTGGGGCTAACATTCCTATGTGTAAAACTAGCCTTTACACTATAGGAAAGCATAAACGGCGGTATAGCAGCTAACTCTTTAAACCTAAATGAAACAACATGGCACATATGATTTACTTCTGAGAACTAAGTATTGTGTGCAGAGATTTTTCAGCTATCTCCTTTACTTCAGATTTTGTGCTAACATTCATATTTTTATACTCGCATTTACTATATAGGAAAGCATAACTGAGGGTATAGCAGCTAACTCTTTAAACCTAAATGAAACAACATGGCACATATGGTTTACTTCTGAAAACTAAGCATTGTGTGCAGAGATTTTGCGGCTATCTCCTTTCTT
This sequence comes from Dasypus novemcinctus, assembly GCF_030445035.2. NCBI lineage: Eukaryota > Metazoa > Chordata > Mammalia > Cingulata > Dasypodidae > Dasypus > Dasypus novemcinctus. Next base: position 1,308,994 of record NC_080694.1, on the reverse strand, counting down.
TCAGTTTTTGTGCTAACATTCCTATCTGTAAAACTAGCATTTACACTATAGGAAAGCATAACCGGCAGTATAGCAGCTAACTCTTTAAACCTAAATATAACAACATGGCATATATGATGTACTTCTGAGAACTAAGCATTGTGTGCAGAGATTTTGCGGCTATCTCCTTTCTTTCAGTTTTTGTGCTAACATTCCTATCTGTAAAACTAGCCTTTACTCTATAGGAAATCGTAAACGGCGGTATAGCAGCTAACTCTTTAAACCTAAATGAAACAACATGGCACATATGATTTACTTCTGAGAATTAAGCATTGTGTGCAGAGATTTTTCAGTTATCTCCTTTACTACAGTTTTGGTGCTAACATTACTATCTGTAAAACTAGCTTTTACACAATAGGAAAGTCTAACCGGCGGTATAGCAGCTAACTCTTTAAACCTAAATGAAACAACATGGCACATATGATTTACTTCTGAGAACTAAGCATTGTGTGCAGAGATTTTTCTGTTATCTCCTTTACTTCAGGTTTGGGGCTAACATTCCTATGTGTAAAACTAGCCTTTACACTGTAGGAAAGCATAACCGGCGGTATAGCAGCTAACTCTTTAAACCTAAATGAAACAACATGGCACATATGATTTATTCTGAGAACTAAGCATTGTGTGCAGAGGTCTTGCGGCTATCTCCTTTCTTTCAGTTTTTGTGCTAACATTCCTATCTGTAAAACTAGCCTTCACTCTATAGGAAATCCTAAATGGCGGTATAGCAGCTAACTCTTTAAACCTAAATGAAACAACATGGCACATATGATTTACTTCTGAGAACTAAGCATTGTGTGCAGAGATTTTTCAGTTATCTCCTTTACTTCAGTTTTGGGGCTAACATTCCTATGTGTAAAACTAGCCTTTACACTATAGGAAAGCATAACCGGCGGTATAGCAGCTAACTCTTTAAACCTAAATGAAACAACATGGCACATATGATTTACTTCTGAGAACTAAGCATTGTGTGCAGAGGTTTTGCGGCTACCTCCTTTCTTTCAGTTTTTGTGCTAACATTCCTATCTGTAAAACTAGCATTTACACTATAGGAAAGGCTAACGGGCAGTATAGCAGCTAACTCTTTAAACCTAAATGAAACAACATGGCACATATGATTTACTTCTGAGAACTAAGCATTGTGTGCAGAGATTTTTCTGTTATCTCCTTTACTTCAGTTTTGGGGCTAACATTCCTATGTGTAAAACTAGCATTTACACTATAGGAAAGCATAACCGGCGGTATAGCAGCTAACTCTTTAAACCTAAATGAAACAACATGGCACATATGATGTACTTCTGAGAACTAAGCATTGTGTGCAGAGATTTTGCGGCTATCTCCTTTCTTTCAGTTTTTGTGCTAACATTACTATCTGTAAAACTAGCCTTTACTCTATAGGAAATCCTAAACGGCGGTATAGCAGCTAACTCTTTAAACCTAAATGAAACAACATGGCACATATGATTTACTTCTGAGAATTAAGCATTGTGTGAAGAGATTTATCAGTTATCTCCTTTACTTCAGTTTTGGTGCTAACATTACTATCTGTAAAACTAGCTTTTACACAATAGCAAAGTCTAACCGGCGGTATAGCAGCTAACTCTTTAAACCTAAATGAAACAACATGGCACATATGATTTACTTCTGAGAACTAAGCATTGTGTGCAGAGATTTTTCAGTTATCTCCTTTACTTCAGTTTTGGGGCTAACATTCCTATGTGTAAAACTAGCCTTTACACTATAGGAAAGCATAACCGGCGGTATAGCAGCTAACTCTTTAAATCTAAAAGAAACAACATGGCACATATGGTTTACTTCTGAGAACTAAGCATTATGTGCAGAGATTTTGTGGCTATCTCCTTTCTTTCAGTTCTTGTGCTGACATTCCTATTTGTAAAACTAGCATTTACACTATAGGAAAGCATAACCGGCGGTATAGCAGCTAACTCTTTAAACCTAAATGAAACAACATGGCACATATGATTTACTTCTGAGAACTAAGCATTGTGTGCAGAGATTTTTCAGTTATCTCCTTTACTTCAGTTTTGGGGCTAACATTCCTATGTGTAAAACTAGCCTTTACACTATAGGAAAGCATAACCGGCGGTATAGCAGCTAACTCTTTAAACCTAAATGAAACAACATGGCACATATGATTTACTTCTGACAACTAAGCATTGTTTGCAGAGGTTTTGCGGCTATCTCCTTTCTTTCAGTTTTTGTGCTAACATTCCTATCTGTAAAACTAGCATTTACACTATAGGAAAGGCTAACGGGCAGTATAGCAGGTAACTCTTTAAACCTAAATGAAACAACATGGCACATATGATTTACTTCTGAGAACTAAGCATTGTGTGCAGAGATTTTTCAGTTATCTCCTTTACTTCAGTTTTGGGGCTAACATTCCTATGTGTAAAACTAGCCTTTACACTATAGGAAAGCATAACCGGCGGTATAGCAGCTAACTCTTTAAACCTAAATGAAACAACATGGCACATATGATTTACTTCTGAGAACTAAGTATTGTGTGCAGAGATTTTTCAGCTATCTCCTTTACTTCAGATTTTGTGCTAACATTCATATTTTTATACTCGCATTTACTATATAGGAAAGCATAACTGAGGGTATAGCAGCTAACTCTTTAAACCTAAAAGAAACAACATGGCATATATGGTTTACTTCTGAAAACTAAGCATTGTGTGCAGAGATTTTGCGGCTATCTCCTTTCTTTCAGTTTTTGTGCTAACATTCCTATCTGTAAAACTAGCATTTACACTATAGGAAAGCATAACCGGCAGTATAGCAGCTAACTCTTTAAACCTAAATATAACAACATGGCATATATGATGTACTTCTGAGAACTAAGCATTGTGTGCAGAGATTTTGCGGCTATCTCCTTTCTTTCAGTTTTTGTGCTAACATTCCTATCTGTAAAACTAGCCTTTACCCTATAGGAAATCCTAAACGGCGGTATAGCAGCTAACTCTTTAAACCTAAATGAAACAACATGGCACATATGATTTACTTCTGAGAATTAAGCATTGTGTGCAGAGATTTTTCAGTTATCTCCTTTACTTCAGTTTTGGTGCTAACATTCCTATCTGTAAAACTAGCATTTACACTATAGGAAAGCATAACCGGCGGTATAGCAGCTAACTCTTTAAACCTAAATGAAACAACATGGCACATATGATTTACTTCTGAGAACTAAGCATTGTGTGCAGAGGTTTTGCGGCTATCTCCTTTCTTTCAGTTTTTGTGCTAACATTCCTATCTGTAAAACTAGCATTTACACAGTAGGAAAGCCTAACGATCAGTATAGCAGCTAACTCTTTAAACCGAAATGAAACAACATGGCACTTATGATTTACTTCTGAGAACTAAGCATTGTGTGCAGAGATTATTCAGCTATCTTCTTTACTTCAGATTTTGTGCTAACATTCATATCTGTAAAACTAGCATTTACACTATAGGAAAGCATAACCGGGGGTATAGCAGCTAACTCTTTAAACCTACATGAAACAACATGGCACATATGATTTACTTCTGAGAACTAAGCATTGTGTGCAGAGATTTTTCAGTTATCTCCTTTACTTCAGTTTTGGGGCTAACATTCCTATGTGTAAAACTTGCATTTACACTATAGGAAAGCATAACCGGCGGTATAGCAGCTAACTCTTTAAACCTAAATGAAACAACATGGCACATATGATTTACTTCTGAGAACTAAGCATTGTGTGCAAAGATTTTTCAGTTATCTCCTTTACTTCAGTTTTGGGGCTAACATTCCTATGTGTAAAACTAGCATTTACACAATAGGAAAGCATAACCGGCGGTATAGCAGCTAACTCTTTAAACCTAAATGAAACAACATGGCATATATGATGTACTTCTGAGAACTAAGCATTGTGTGCAGAGATTTTTCAGTTATCTCCTTTACTTCAGGTTTGGGGCTAACATTCCTATGTGTAAAACTAGCCTTTACACTATAGGAAAGCATAACCGGCGGTATAGCAGCTAACTCTTTAAACCTAAATGAAACAACATGGCACATATGATTTACTTCTGAGAACTAAGCATTGTGTGCAGAGGTTTTGCGGCTATCTCCTTTCTTTCAGTTTTTGTGCTAACATTCCTATCTGTAAAACTAGCCTTTACTCTATAGGAAATCCTAAACGGCGGTATAGCAGCTAACTCTTTAAACCTAAATGAAACAACATGGCACATATGATTTACTTCTGAGAACTAAGCATTGTGTGCAGAGATTTTTCAGTTATCTCCTTTACTTCAGTTTTGGGGCTAACATTCCTATGTGTAAAACTAGCCTTTACACTATAGGAAAGCATAAACGGCGGTATAGCAGCTAACTCTTTAAACCTAAATGAAACAACATGGCACATATGATTTACTTCTGAGAACTAAGTATTGTGTGCAGAGATTTTTCAGCTATCTCCTTTACTTCAGATTTTGTGCTAACATTCATATTTTTATACTCGCATTTACTATATAGGAAAGCATAACTGAGGGTATAGCAGCTAACTCTTTAAACCTAAATGAAACAACATGGCACATATGGTTTACTTCTGAAAACTAAGCATTGTGTGCAGAGATTTTGCGGCTATCTCCTTTCTTTCAGTTTTTGTGCTAACATTCCTATCTGTAAAACTAGCATTTACACTATAGGAAAGCATAACCGGCAGTATAGCAGCTAACTCTTTAAACCTAAATATAACAACATGGCATATATGATGTACTTCTGAGAACTAAGCATTGTGTGCAGAGATTTTGCGGCTATCTCCTTTCTTTCAGTTTTTGTGCTAACATTCCTATCTGTAAAACTAGCCTTTACTCTATAGGAAATCGTAAACGGCGGTATAGCAGCTAACTCTTTAAACCTAAATGAAACAACATGGCACATATGATTTACTTCTGAGAATTAAGCATTGTGTGCAGAGATTTTTCAGTTATCTCCTTTACTACAGTTTTGGTGCTAACATTACTATCTGTAAAACTAGCTTTTACACAATAGGAAAGTCTAACCGGCGGTATAGCAGCTAACTCTTTAAACCTAAATGAAACAACATGGCACATATGATTTACTTCTGAGAACTAAGCATTGTGTGCAGAGATTTTTCTGTTATCTCCTTTACTTCAGGTTTGGGGCTAACATTCCTATGTGTAAAACTAGCCTTTACACTGTAGGAAAGCATAACCGGCGGTATAGCAGCTAACTCTTTAAACCTAAATGAAACAACATGGCACATATGATTTATTCTGAGAACTAAGCATTGTGTGCAGAGGTCTTGCGGCTATCTCCTTTCTTTCAGTTTTTGTGCTAACATTCCTATCTGTAAAACTAGCCTTCACTCTATAGGAAATCCTAAATGGCGGTATAGCAGCTAACTCTTTAAACCTAAATGAAACAACATGGCACATATGATTTACTTCTGAGAACTAAGCATTGTGTGCAGAGGTTTTTCAGTTATCTCCTTTACTTCAGTTTTGGGGCTAACATTCCTATGTGTAAAACTAGCCTTTACACTATAGGAAAGCATAACCGGCGGTATAGCAGCTAACTCTTTAAACCTAAATGAAACAACATGGCACATATGATTTACTTCTGAGAACTAAGCATTGTGTGCAGAGGTTTTGCGGCTACCTCCTTTCTTTCAGTTTTTGTGCTAACATTCCTATCTGTAAAACTAGCATTTACACTATAGGAAAGGCTAACGGGCAGTATAGCAGCTAACTCTTTAAACCTAAATGAAACAACATGGCACATATGATTTACTTCTGAGAACTAAGCATTGTGTGCAGAGATTTTTCTGTTATCTCCTTTACTTCAGTTTTGGGGCTAACATTCCTATGTGTAAAACTAGCATTTACACTATAGGAAAGCATAACCGGCGGTATAGCAGCTAACTCTTTAAACCTAAATGAAACAACATGGCACATATGATGTACTTCTGAGAACTAAGCATTGTGTGCAGAGATTTTGCGGCTATCTCCTTTCTTTCAGTTTTTGTGCTAACATTACTATCTGTAAAACTAGCCTTTACTCTATAGGAAATCCTAAACGGCGGTATAGCAGCTAACTCTTTAAACCTAAATGAAACAACATGGCACATATGATTTACTTCTGAGAATTAAGCATTGTGTGAAGAGATTTTTCAGTTATCTCCTTTACTTCAGTTTTGGTGCTAACATTACTATCTGTAAAAGTAGCTTTTACACAATAGGAAAGTCTAACCGGCGGTATAGCAGCTAACTCTTTAAACCTAAATGAAACAACATGGCACATATGATTTACTTCTGAGAACTAAGCATTGTGTGCAGAGATTTTTCAGTTATCTCCTTTACTTCAGTTTTGGGGCTAACATTCCTATGTGTAAAACTAGCCTTTACACTATAGGAAAGCATAACCGGCGGTATAGCAGCTAACTCTTTAAATCTAAAAGAAACAACATGGCACATATGGTTTACTTCTGAGAACTAAGCATTATGTGCAGAGATTTTGTGGCTATCTCCTTTCTTTCAGTTCTTGTGCTGACATTCCTATTTGTAAAACTAGCATTTACACTATAAGAAAGCATAACCGGCGGTATAGCAGCTAACTCTTTAAAACTAAATGAAACAACATGGCACATATGATTTACTTCTGAGAACTAAGCATTGTATGCAGAGATTTTTCAGTTATCTCCTTTACTTCAGTTTTGGGGCTAACATTCCTATGTGTAAAACTAGCCTTTACACTATAGGAAAGCATAACCGGCGGTATAGCAGCTAACTCTTTAAACCTAAATGAAACAACATGGCACATATGATTTACTTCTGAGAATTAAGCATTGTGTGAAGAGATTTATCAGTTATCTCCTTTACTTCAGTTTTGGTGCTAACATTACTATCTGTAAAACTAGCTTTTACACAATAGCAAAGTCTAACCGGCGGTATAGCAGCTAACTCTTTAAACCTAAATGAAACAACATGGCACATATGATTTACTTCTGAGAACTAAGCATTGTGTGCAGAGATTTTTCAGTTATCTCCTTTACTTCAGTTTTGTGGCTAACATTCCTATGTGTAAAACTAGCCTTTACACTATAGGAAAGCATAACCGGCGGTATAGCAGCTAACTCTTTAAATCTAAAAGAAACAACATGGCACATATGGTTTACTTCTGAGAACTAAGCATTATGTGCAGAGATTTTGTGGCTATCTCCTTTCTTTCAGTTCTTGTGCTGACATTCCTATTTGTAAAACTAGCATTTACACTATAGGAAAGCATAACCGGCGGTATAGCAGCTAACTCTTTAAACCTAAATGAAACAACATGGCACATATGATTTACTTCTGAGAACTAAGCATTGTGTGCAGAGATTTTTCAGTTATCTCCTTTACTTCAGTTTTGGGGCTAACATTCCTATGTGTAAAACTAGCCTTTACACTATAGGAAAGCATAACCGGCGGTATAGCAGCTAACTCTTTAAACCTAAATGAAACAACATGGCACATATGATTTACTTCTGACAACTAAGCATTGTTTGCAGAGGTTTTGCGGCTATCTCCTTTCTTTCAGTTTTTGTGCTAACATTCCTATCTGTAAAACTAGCATTTACACTATAGGAAAGGCTAACGGGCAGTATAGCAGCTAACTCTTTAAACCTAAATGAAACAACATGGCACATATGATTTACTTCTGAGAACTAAGCATTGTGTGCAGAGGTTTTTCAGTTATCTCCTTTACTTCAGTTTTGGGGCTAACATTCCTATATGTAAAACTAGCCTTTACACTATAGGAAAGCATAACCGGCGGTATAGCAGCTAACTCTTTAAACCTAAATGAAACAACATGGCACATATGATTTACTTCTCAGAACTAAGTATTGTGTGCAGAGATTTTTCAGCTATCTCCTTTACTTCAGATTTTGTGCTAACATTCATATTTTTATACTCGCATTTACTATATAGGAAAGCATAACTGAGGGTATAGCAGCTAACTCTTTAACCTAAATGAAACAACATGGCATATATGGTTTACTTCTGAAAACTAAGCATTGTGTGCAGAGATTTTGCGGCTATCTCCTTTCTTTCAGTTTTTGTGCTAACATTCCTATCTGTAAAACTAGCATTTACACTATAGGAAAGCATAACCGGCAGTATAGCAGCTAACTCTTTAAACCTAAATATAACAACATGGCATATATGATGTACTTCTGAGAACTAAGCATTGTGTGCAGAGATTTTGCGGCTATCTCCTTTCTTTCAGTTTTTGTGCTAACATTCCTATCTGTAAAACTACCCTTTACCCTATAGGAAATCCTAAACGGCGGTATAGCAGCTAACTCTTTAAACCTAAATGAAACAACATAGCACATATGATTTACTTCTGAGAATTAAGCATTGTGTGCAGAGATTTTTCAGTTATCTCCTTTACTTCAGTTTTGGTGCTAACATTCCTATCTGTAAAACTAGCATTTACACTATAGGAAAGCATAACCGGCGGTATAGCATCTAACTCTTTAAACCTAAATGAAACAACATGGCACATATGATTTACTTCTGAGAACTAAGCATTGTGTGCAGAGGTTTTGCGGCTATCTCCTTTCTTTCAGTTTTTGTGCTAACATTCCTATCTGTAAAACTAGCATTTACACAGTAGGAAAGCCTAACGATCAGTATAGCAGCTAACTCTTTAAACCGAAATGAAACAACATGGCACTTATGATTTACTTCTGAGAACTAAGCATTGTGTGCAGAGATTATTCAGCTATCTTCTTTACTTCAGATTTTGTGCTAACATTCATATCTGTAAAACAGGCATTTACACTATAGGAAAGCATAACCGGGGGGTATAGCAGCTAACTCTTTAAACCTACATGAAACAACATGGCACATATGATTTACTTCTGAGAACTAACCATTGTGTGCAGAGATTTTTCAGTTATCTCCTTTACTTCAGTTTTGGGGCTAACATTCCTATGTGTAAAACTAGCATTTACACAATAGGAAAGCATAACCGGCGGTATAGCAGCTAACTCTTTAAACCTAAATGAAACAACATGGCATATATGATGTACTTCTGAGAACTAAGCATTGTGTGCAGAGATTTTTCAGTTATCTCCTTTACTTCAGGTTTGGGGCTAACATTCCTATGTGTAAAACTAGCCTTTACACTATAGGAAAGCATAACCGGCGGTATAGCAGCTAACTCTTTAAACCTAAATAAAATAACATGGCACATATGATTTACTTCTGAGAACTAAGCATTGTGTGCAGAGGTTTTGCGGCTATCTCCTTTCTTTCAGTTTTTGTGCTAACATTCCTATCTGTAAAACTAGCCTTTACTCTATAGGAAATCCTAAACGGCGGTATAGCAGCTAACTCTTTAAACCTAAATGAAACAACATGGCACATATGATTTACTTCTGAGAACTAAGCATTGTGTGCAGAGATTTTGCGGCTATCTCCTTTCTTTCAGTTTTTGTGCTAACATTCCTATCTGTAAAGCTAGCCTTTACCCTATAGGAAAACCTAAACGGCGGTATAGCAGCTAACTCTTTAAACCTAAATGAAACAACATGGCACATATGATTTACTTCTGAGAATTAAGCATTGTGTGCAGAGATTTTTCAGTTATCTCCTTTACTTCAGTTTTGGTGCTAACATTCCTATCTGTAAAACTAGCATTTACACTATAGGAAAGCATAACCGGCAGTATAGCAGCTCACTCTTTAATCCTAAATGAAACAACATGGCACATATGATTTACTTCTGAGAACTAAGCATTGTGTGCAGAGGTTTTGCGGCTATCTCCTTTCTTTCAGTTTTGTGCTAACATTCCTATCTGTAAAACTAGCATTTACACAGTAGGAAAGCCTAACGGGCAGTATAGCAGCTAACTCTTTAAACCGAAATGAAACAACATGGCACTTATGATTTACTTCTGAGAACTAAGCATTGTGTGCAGAGATTTTTCAGTTATCTCCTTTACTTCAGTTTTGGGGCTAACATTCCTATGTGTAAAACTACCATTTACACTATAGGAAAGCATAACCGGCGGTTTAGCAGCTAACTCTTTAAACCTAAATGAAACAACATGGCATATATGATGTACTTCTGAGAACTTAGCATTGTGTGCAGAGATTTTGCGGCTATCTCCTTTCTTTCAGTTTTTGTGCTAACATTCCTATCTGTAAAACTAGCCTTTACTCTATCGGAAATCGTAAACGGCGGTATAGCAGCTAACTCTTTAAACCTAAATGAAACAACATGGCACATATGATTTACTTCTGAGAATTAAGCATTGTGTGCAGAGATTTTTCAGTTATCTCCTTTACTACAGTTTTGGTGCTAACATTACTATCTGTAAAACTAGCTTTTACACAATAGGAAAGTCTAACCGGCGGTATAGCAGCTAACTCTTTAAACCTAAATGAAACAACATGGCACATATGATTTACTTCTGAGAACTAAGCATTGTGTGCAGAGATTTTTCAGTTATCTCCTTTACTTCAGTTTTGGGTCTAACATTCCTATGTGTAAAACTAGCCTTTACACTATAGGAAAGCATAACCGGCGGTATAGCAGCTAATTCTTTAAATCTAAAAGAAACAACATGGCACATATGGTTTACTTCTGAGAACTAAGCATTATGTGCAGAGATTTTGTGGCTATCTCCTTTCTTTCAGTTCTTGTGCTGACATTCCTATTTGTAAAACTAGCATTTACACTATAGGAAAGCATAACCGGTGGTATAGCAGCTAACTCTTTAAACCTAAATGAAACAACATGGCACATATGATGTACTTCTGAGAACTAAGCATTGTGTGAAGAGGTTTTGCGGCTATCTCCTTTCTTTCAGTTTTTGTGCTAACATTCCTATCTGTAAAACCAGCCTTTACTCTATAGGAAATCCTAAACGGCGGTATAGCAGCTAACTCTTTAAACCTAAATGAAACAACATGGCACATATGATTTACTTCTGAGAACTAAGCATTGTGTGCAGAGATTTTTCAGTTATCTCCTTTACTTCAGTTTTGGGGCTAACATTCCTATGTGTAAAACTAGCCTTTACACTATAGGAAAGCATAACCGGCGGTATAGCAGCTAACTCTTTAAACCTAAATGAAACAACATGGCACATATGATTTACTTCTGAGAACTAAGTATTGTGTGCAGAGATTTTTCAGCTATCTCCTTTACTTCAGATTTTGTGCTAAAATTCATATTTTTATACTCGCATTTACTATATAGGAAAGCATAACTGAGGGTATAGCAGCTAACTCTTTAAACCTAAATGAAACAACATGGCACATATGGTTTACTTCTGAAAACTAAGCATTGTGTGCAGAGATTTTGCGGCTATCTCCTTTCTTTCAGTTTTTGTGCTAACATTCCTATCTGTAAAACTAGCATTTACACTATAGGAAAGCATAACCGGCAGTGTAGCAGCTAACTCTTTAAACCTAAATGAAATAACATGGCATATATGATGTACTTCTGAGAACTAAGCATTGTGTGCAGAGATTTTGCGGCTATCTCCTTTCTTTCAGTTTTTGTGCTAACATTCCTATCTGTAAAACTAGCCTTTACTCTATCGGAAATCGTAAACGGCGGTATAGCAGCTAACTCTTTAAACCTAAATGAAACAACATGGCACATATGATTTACTTCTGAGAATTAAGCATTGTGTGCAGAGATTTTTCAGTTATCTCCTTTACTGCAGTTTTGGTGCTAACATTACTATCTGTAAAACTAGCTTTTACACAATAGGAAAGTCTAACCGGCGGTATAGCAGCTAACTCTTTAAACCTAAATGAAACAACATGGCACATATGATTTACTTCTGAGAACTAAGCATTGTGTGCAGAGATTTTTCAGTTATCTCCTTTACTTCAGTTTTCGGTCTAACATTCCTATGTGTAAAACTAGCCTTTACACTATAGGAAAGCATAACCGGCGGTATAGCAGCTAATTCTTTAAATCTAAAAGAAACAACATGGCACATATGGTTTACTTCTGAGAACTAAGCATTATGTGCAGAGATTTTGTGGCTATCTCCTTTCTTTCAGTTCTTGTGCTGACATTCCTATTTGTAAAACTAGCATTTACACTATAGGAAAGCATAACCGGTGGTATAGCAGCTAACTCTTTAAACCTAAATGAAACAACATGGCACATATGATTTATTTCTGAGAACTAAGCACTGTGTGCAGAGATTTTTCAGTTATCTCCTTTACTTCAGTTTTGGGGCTAACATTCCTATGTGTAAAACTAGCCTTTACACTATAGGAAAGCATAACCGGCGGTATAGCAGCTAACTCTTTAAACCTAAATGAAACAACATGGCACATATGATTTACTTCTGAGAACTAAGCATTGTGTGCAGAGGTTTTGCGGCTATCTCCTTTCTTTCAGTTTTTGTTCTAACATTCCTATCTGTAAAACTAGCATTTACACTATAGGAAAGGCTAACGGGCAGTATAGCAGCGAACTCTTTAAACCTAAATGAAACAACATGGCACATATGATTTACTTCTGAGAACTAAGCATTGTGTGCAGAGATTTTTCAGTTATCTCCTTTACTTCAGTTTTGGGGCTAACATTCCTATGTGTAAAACTAGCATTTACACTATAGGAAAGCATAACCGGCGGTATAGCAGCTAACTCTTTAAACCTAAATGAAACAACATGGCACATATGATTTACTTCTGAGAACTAAGCATTGTGTGCAGAGATTTTTCAGTTATCTCCTTTACTTCAGGTTTGTGGCTAACATTCCTATGTGTAAAACTAGCCTTTACACTATAGGAAAGCATAACCGGCGGTATAGCAGCTAACTCTTTAAACCTAAATGAAACAACATGGCACATATGATGTACTTCTGAGAACTAAGCATTGTGTGAAGAGGTTTTGCGGCTATCTCCTTTCTTTCAGTTTTTGTGCTAACATTCCTATCTGTAAAACCAGCCTTTACTCTATAGGAAATCCTAAACGGCGGTATAGCAGCTAACTCTTTAAACCTAAATGAAACAACATGGCACATATGATTTACTTCTGAGAACTAAGCATTGTGTGCAGAGATTTTTCAGTTATCTCCTTTACTTCAGTTTTGGGGCTAACATTCCTATGTGTAAAACTAGCCTTTACACTATAGGAAAGCATAACCGGCGGTATAGCAGCTAACTCTTTAAACCTAAATGAAACAACATGGCACATATGATTTACTTCTGAGAACTAAGTATTGTGTGCAGAGATTTTTCAGCTATCTCCTTTACTTCAGATTTTGTGCTAAAATTCATATTTTTATACTCGCATTTACTATATAGGAAAGCATAACTGAGGGTATAGCAGCTAACTCTTTAAACCTAAATGAAACAACATGGCACATATGGTTTACTTCTGAAAACTAAGCATTGTGTGCAGAGATTTTGCGGCTATCTCCTTTCTTTCAGTTTTTGTGCTAACATTCCTATCTGTAAAACTAGCATTTACACTATAGGAAAGCATAACCGGCAGTGTAGCAGCTAACTCTTTAAACCTAAATGAAATAACATGGCATATATGATGTACTTCTGAGAACTAAGCATTGTGTGCAGAGATTTTGCGGCTATCTCCTTTCTTTCAGTTTTTGTGCTAACATTCCTATCTGTAAAACTAGCCTTTACTCTATCGGAAATCGTAAACGGCGGTATAGCAGCTAACTCTTTAAACCTAAATGAAACAACATGGCACATATGATTTACTTCTGAGAATTAAGCATTGTGTGCAGAGATTTTTCAGTTATCTCCTTTACTGCAGTTTTGGTGCTAACATTACTATCTGTAAAACTAGCTTTTACACAATAGGAAAGTCTAACCGGCGGTATAGCAGCTAACTCTTTAAACCTAAATGAAACAACATGGCACATATGATTTACTTCTGAGAACTAAGCATTGTGTGCAGAGATTTTTCAGTTATCTCCTTTACTTCAGTTTTCGGTCTAACATTCCTATGTGTAAAACTAGCCTTTACACTATAGGAAAGCATAACCGGCGGTATAGCAGCTAATTCTTTAAATCTAAAAGAAACAACATGGCACATATGGTTTACTTCTGAGAACTAAGCATTATGTGCAGAGATTTTGTGGCTATCTCCTTTCTTTCAGTTCTTGTGCTGACATTCCTATTTGTAAAACTAGCATTTACACTATAGGAAAGCATAACCGGTGGTATAGCAGCTAACTCTTTAAACCTAAATGAAACAACATGGCACATATGATTTATTTCTGAGAACTAAGCACTGTGTGCAGAGATTTTTCAGTTATCTCCTTTACTTCAGTTTTGGGGCTAACATTCCTATGTGTAAAACTAGCCTTTACACTATAGGAAAGCATAACCGGCGGTATAACAGCTAACTCTTTAAACCTAAATGAAACAACATGGCACATATGATTTACTTCTGAGAACTAAGCTTTGTGTGCAGAGGTTTTGCGGCTATCTCCTTTCTTTCAGTTTTTGTTCTAACATTCCTATCTGTAAAACTAGCATTTACACTATAGGAAAGGCTAACGGGCAGTATAGCAGCGAACTCTTTAAACCTAAATGAAACAACATGGCACATATGATTTACTTCTGAGAACTAAGCATTGTGTGCAGAGATTTTTCAGTTATCTCCTTTACTTCAGTTTTGGGGCTAACATTCCTATGTGTAAAACTAGCATTTACACTATAGGAAAGCATAACCGGCGGTATAGCAGCTAACTCTTTAAACCTAAATGAAACAACATGGCACATATGATTTACTTCTGAGAACTAAGCATTGTGTGCAGAGATTTTTCAGTTATCTCCTTTACTTCAGGTTTGTGGCTAACATTCCTATGTGTAAAACTAGCCTTTACACTATAGGAAAGCATAACCGGCGGTATAGCAGCTAACTCTTTAAACCTAAATGAAACAACATGGCACATATGATGTACTTCTGAGAACTAAGCATTGTGTGAAGAGGTTTTGCGGCTATCTCCTTTCTTTCAGTTTTTGTGCTAACATTCCTATCTGTAAAACCAGCCTTTACTCTATAGGAAATCCTAAACGGCGGTATAGCAGCTAACTCTTTAAACCTAAATGAAACAACATGGCACATATGATTTACTTCTGAGAACTAAGCATTGTGTGCAGAGATTTTTCAGTTATCTCCTTTACTTCAGTTTTGGGGCTAACATTCCTATGTGTAAAACTAGCCTTTACACTATAGGAAAGCATAACCGGCGGTATAGCAGCTAACTCTTTAAACCTAAATGAAACAACATGGCACATATGATTTACTTCTGAGAACTAAGTATTGTGTGCAGAGATTTTTCAGCTATCTCCTTTACTTCAGATTTTGTGCTAACATTCATAATTTTATACTCGCATTTACTATATAGGAAAGCATAACTGAGGGTATAGCAGCTAACTCTTTAAACCTAAATGAAACAACATGGCACATATGGTTTACTTCTGAAAACTAAGCATTGTGTGCAGAGATTTTGCGGCTATCTCCTTTCTTTCAGTTTTTGTGCTAACATTCCTATCTGTAAAACTAGCATTTACACTATAGGAAAGCATAACCGGCAGTGTAGCAGCTAACTCTTTAAACCTAAATGAAATAACATGGCATATATGATGTACTTCTGAGAACTAAGCATTGTGTGCAGAGATTTTGCGGCTATCTCCTTTCTTTCAGTTTTTGTGCTAACATTCCTATCTGTAAAACTAGCCTTTACCCTAGAGGAAATCCTAAACGGCGGTATAGCAGCTAACTCTTTAAACCTAAATGAAACAACATGGCACATATGATTTACTTCTGAGAATTAAGCATTGTGTGCAGAGATTTTTCAGTTATCTCCTTTACTTCAGTTTTGGTGCTAACATTCCTATCTGTAAAACTAGCTTTTACACTATAGGAAAGCATAACCGGCGGTATAGCAGCTAACTCTTTAAACCTAAATGAAACAACATGGCACATATGATTTACTTCTGAGAACTAAGCATTGTGTAGAGAGGTTTTGCGGCTACCTCCTTTCTTTCAGTTTTTGTGCTAACATTCCTATCTGTAAAACTAACATTTACACAGTAGGAAAGCCTAACGGGCAGTATAGCAGCTAACTCTTTAAACCGAAATGAAACAACATGGCACTTATGATTTACTTCTGAGAACTAAGCATTGTGTGCAGAGATTATTCAGCTATCTTCTTTACTTCAGATTTTGTGCTAACATTCATATCTGTAAAACTAGCATTTACACTATAGGAAAGCATAACCGGGGGTATAGCAGCTAACTCTTTAAACCTACATGAAACAACATGGCACATATGATTTACTTCTCAGAACTAAGCATTGTGTGCAGAGATTTTTCAGTTATCTCCTTTACTTCAGTTTTGGTGCTAACATTCCTATCTGTAAAACTAGCTTTTACACTATAGGAAAGCATAACCGGCGGTATAGCAGCTAACTCTTTAAACCTAAATGAAACAACATGGCACATATGATTTACTTCTGAGAACTAAGCATTGTGTAGAGAGGTTTTGCGGCTATCTCCTTTCTTTCAGTTTTTGTGCTAACATTCCTATCTGTAAAACTAGCATTTACACAGTAGGAAAGCCTAACGGGCAGTATAGCAGCTAACTCTTTAAACCGAAATGAAACAACATGGCACTTATGATTTACTTCTGAGAACTAAGCATTGTGTGCAGAGATTATTCAGCTATCTTCTTTACTTCAGATTTTGTGCTAACATTCATATCTGTAAAACTAGCATTTACACTATAGGAAAGCATAACCGGGGGTATAGCAGCTAACTCTTTAAACCTACATGAAACAACATGGCACATATGATTTACTTCTCAGAACTAAGCATTGTGTGCAGAGATTTTTCAGTTATCTCCTTTACTTCAGTTTTGGGGCTAACATTCCTATGTGTAAAACTAGCATTTACACTATAGGAAAGCATAACCGGCGGTATAGCAGCTAACTCTTTAAACCTAAATGAAACAACATGGCACATATGATTTCCTTCTGAGAACTAAGCATTGTGTGCAGAGATTTTTCAGTTATCTCCTTTACTTCAGTTTTGTGGCTAACATTCCTATGTGTAAAACTAGCCTTTACACTATAGGAAAGCATAACCGGCGGTATAGCAGCTAACTCTTTAAATCTAAAAGAAACAACATGGCACATATGGTTTACTTCTGAGAACTAAGCATTATGTGCAGAGATTTTGTGGCTATCTCCTTTCTTTCAGTTCTTGTGCTGACATTCCTATTTGTAAAACTAGCATTTACACTATAGGAAAGCATAACCGGCGGTATAGCAGCTAACTCTTTAAACCTAAATGAAACAACATGGCACATATGATTTACTTCTGAGAACTAAGCATTGTGTGCAGAGATTTTTCAGTTATCTCCTTTACTTCAGTTTTGGGGCTAACATTCCTATGTGTAAAACTAGCCTTTACACTATAGGAAAGCATAACCGGCGGTATAGCAGCTAACTCTTTAAACCTAAATGAAACAACATGGCACATATGATTTACTTCTGACAACTAAGCATTGTTTGCAGAGGTTTTGCGGCTATCTCCTTTCTTTCAGTTTTTGTGCTAACATTCCTATCTGTAAAACTAGCATTTACACTATAGGAAAGGCTAACGGGCAGTATAGCAGCTAACTCTTTAAACCTAAATGAAACAACATGGCACATATGATTTACTTCTGAGAACTAAGCATTGTGTGCAGAGATTTTTCAGTTATCTCCTTTACTTCAGTTTTGGGGCTAACATTCCTATGTGTAAAACTAGCCTTTACACTATAGGAAAGCATAACCGGCGGTATAGCAGCTAACTCTTTAAACCTAAATGAAACAACATGGCACATATGATTTACTTCTGAGAACTAAGTATTGTGTGCAGAGATTTTTCAGCTATCTCCTTTACTTCAGATTTTGTGCTAACATTCATATTTTTATACTCGCATTTACTATATAGGAAAGCATAACTGAGGGTATAGCAGCTAACTCTTTAAACCTAAATGAAACAACATGGCATATATGGTTTACTTCTGAAAACTAAGCATTGTGTGCAGAGATTTTGCGGCTATCTCCTTTACTTCAGTTTTGGTGCTGACATTCCTATCTGTAAAACTAGCATTTACACTATAGGAAAGCATAACCGGCGGTATAGCAGCTAACTCTTTAAACCTAAATGAAACAACATGGCACATATGATTTACTTCTGAGAACTAAGCATTGTGTGCAGAGGTTTTGCGGCTATCTCCTTTCTTTCAGTTTTTGTGCTAACATTCCTATCTGTAAAACTAGCATTTACACAGTAGGAAAGCCTAACGATCAGTATAGCAGCTAACTCTTTAAACCGAAATGAAACAACATGGCACTTATGATTTACTTCTGAGAACTAAGCATTGTGTGCAGAGATTATTCAGCTATCTTCTTTACTTCAGATTTTGTGCTAACATTCATATCTGTAAAACTAGCATTTACACTATAGGAAAGCATAAGCGGGTGTATAGCAGCTAACTCTTTAAACCTACATGAAACAACATGGCACATATGATTTACTTCTGAGAACTAAGCATTGTGTGCAGAGATTTTTCAGTTATCTCCTTTACTTCAGTTTTGGGGCTAACATTCCTATGTGTAAAACTTGCATTTACACTATAGGAAAGCATAACCGGCGGTATAGCAGCTAACTCTTTAAACCTAAATGAAACAACATGGCACATATGATTTACTTCTGAGAACTAAGCATTGTGTGCAGAGATTTTTCAGCTATCTCCTTTACTTCAGATTTTGTGCTAACATTCATATTTTTATACTCGCATTTACTATATAGGAAAGCATAACTGAGGGTATAGCAGCTAACTCTTTAAACCTAAATGAAACAACATGGCACATATGGTTTACTTCTGAAAACTAAGCATTGTGTGCAGAGATTTTGCGGCTATCTCCTTTCTTTCAGTTTTTGTGCTAACATTCCTATCTGTAAAACTAGCATTTACACTATAGGAAAGCATAACCGGCAGTATAGCAGCTAACTCTTTAAACCTAAATATAACAACATGGCATATATGATGTACTTCTGAGAACTAAGCATTGTGTGCAGAGATTTTGCGGCTATCTCCTTTCTTTCAGTTTTTGTGCTAACATTCCTATCTGTAAAACTAGCCTTTACCCTATAGGAAAACCAAAACGGCGGTATAGCAGCTAACTCTTTAAACCTAAATGAAACAACATGGCACATATGATTTACTTCTGAGAATTAAGCATTGTGTGCAGAGATTTTTCAGTTATCTCCTTTACTTCAGTTTTGGTGCTAACATTGCTAACTGTAAAACTAGCATTTACACTATAGGAAAGCATAACCGGCGGTATAGCAGCTCACTCTTTAATCCTAAATGAAACAACATGGCACATATGATTTACTTCTGAGAACTAAGCATTGTGTGCAGAGGTTTTGCGGCTATCTCCTTTCTTTCAGTTTTTGTGCTAACATTCCTATCTGTAAAACTAGCATTTACACAGTAGGAAAGCCTAACGGGCAGTATAGCAGCTAACTCTTTAAACCGAAATGAAACAACATGGCACTTATGATTTACTTCTGAGAACTAAGCATTGTGTGCAGAGATTTTTCAGTTATCTCCTTTACTTCAGTTTTGGGGCTAACATTCCTATGTGTAAAACTAGCATTTACACTATAGGAAAGCATAACCGGCGGTATAGCAGCTAACTCTTTAAACCTAAATGAAACAACATGGCATGTATGATGTACTTCTGAGAACTAAGCATTGTGTGCAGAGATTTTGCGGCTATCTCCTTTCTTTCAGTTTTTGTGCTAACATTCCTATCTGTAAAACTAGCCTTTACTCTATAGGAAATCGTAAACGGCGGTATAGCAGCTAACTCTTTAAAACTAAATGAAACAACATGGCACATATGATTTACTTCTGAGAATTAAGCATTGTGTGCAGAGATTTTTCAGTTATCTCCTTTACTACAGTTTTGGTGCTAACATTACTATCTGTAAAACTAGCTTTTACACAATAGGAAAGTCTAACCGGCGGTATAGCAGCTAACTCTTTAAACCTAAATGAAACAACATGGCACATATGATTTAATTCTGAGAACTAAGCATTGTGTGCAGAGATTTTTCTGTTATCTCCTTTACTTCAGGTTTGGGGCTAACATTCCTATGTGTAAAACTAGCCTTTACACTGTAGGAAAGCATAACCGGCGGTATAGCAGCTAACTCTTTAAACCTAAATGAAACAACATGTCACATATGATTTATTCTGAGAACTAAGCATTGTGTGCAGAGGTCTTGCGGCTATCTCCTTTCTTTCAGTTTTTGTGCTAACATTCCTATCTGTAAAACTAGCCTTTACTCTATAGGAAATCCTAAATGGCGGTATAGCAGCTAACTCTTTAAACCTAAATGAAACAACATGTCACATATGATTTATTCTGAGAACTAAGCATTGTGTGCAGAGATTTTGCGGCTATCTCCTTTACTTCAGTTTTGGTGCTGACATTCCTATCTGTAAAACTAGCATTTACACTATAGGAAAGCATAACCGGCGGTATAGCAGCTAACTCTTTAAACCTAAATGAAACAACATGGCACATATGATTTACTTCTGAGAACTAAGCATTGTGTGCAGAGGTTTTGCGGCTATCTCCTTTCTTTCAGTTTTTGTGCTAACATTCCTATCTGTAAAACTAGCATTTACACAGTAGGAAAGCCTAACGATCAGTATAGCAGCTAACTCTTTAAACCGAAATGAAACAACATGGCACTTATGATTTACTTCTGAGAACTAAGCATTGTGTGCAGAGATTATTCAGCTATCTTCTTTACTTCAGATTTTGTGCTAACATTCATATCTGTAAAACTAGCATTTACACTATAGGAAAGCATAACCGGGGGTATAGCAGCTAACTCTTTAAACCTACATGAAACAACATGGCACATATGATTTACTTCTGAGAACTAAGCATTGTGTGCAGAGATTTTTCAGTTATCTCCTTTACTTCAGTTTTGGGGCTAACATTCCTATGTGTAAAACTTGCATTTACACTATAGGAAAGCATAACCGGCGGTATAGCAGCTAACTCTTTAAACCTAAATGAAACAACATGGCACATATGATTTACTTCTGAGAACTAAGCATTGTGTGCAGAGATTTTTCAGCTATCTCCTTTACTTCAGATTTTGTGCTAACATTCATATTTTTATACTCGCATTTACTATATAGGAAAGCATAACTGAGGGTATAGCAGCTAACTCTTTAAACCTAAATGAAACAACATGGCACATATGGTTTACTTCTGAAAACTAAGCATTGTGTGCAGAGATTTTGCGGCTATCTCCTTTCTTTCAGTTTTTGTGCTAACATTCCTATCTGTAAAACTAGCATTTACACTATAGGAAAGCATAACCGGCAGTATAGCAGCTAACTCTTTAAACCTAAATATAACAACATGGCATATATGATGTACTTCTGAGAACTAAGCATTGTGTGCAGAGATTTTGCGGCTATCTCCTTTCTTTCAGTTTTTGTGCTAACATTCCTATCTGTAAAACTAGCCTTTACCCTATAGGAAAACCAAAACGGCGGTATAGCAGCTAACTCTTTAAACCTAAATGAAACAACATGGCACATATGATTTACTTCTGAGAATTAAGCATTGTGTGCAGAGATTTTTCAGTTATCTCCTTTACTTCAGTTTTGGTGCTAACATTGCTAACTGTAAAACTAGCATTTACACTATAGGAAAGCATAACCGGCGGTATAGCAGCTCACTCTTTAATCCTAAATGAAACAACATGGCACATATGATTTACTTCTGAGAACTAAGCATTGTGTGCAGAGGTTTTGCGGCTATCTCCTTTCTTTCAGTTTTTGTGCTAACATTCCTATCTGTAAAACTAGCATTTACACAGTAGGAAAGCCTAACGGGCAGTATAGCAGCTAACTCTTTAAACCGAAATGAAACAACATGGCACTTATGATTTACTTCTGAGAACTAAGCATTGTGTGCAGAGATTTTTCAGTTATCTCCTTTACTTCAGTTTTGGGGCTAACATTCCTATGTGTAAAACTAGCATTTACACTATAGGAAAGCATAACCGGCGGTATAGCAGCTAACTCTTTAAACCTAAATGAAACAACATGGCATATATGATGTACTTCTGAGAACTAAGCATTGTGTGCAGAGATTTTGCGGCTATCTCCTTTCTTTCAGTTTTTGTGCTAACATTCCTATCTGTAAAACTAGCCTTTACTCTATAGGAAATCGTAAACGGCAGTATAGCAGCTAACTCTTTAAAACTAAATGAAACAACATGGCACATATGATTTACTTCTGAGAATTAAGCATTGTGTGCAGAGATTTTTCAGTTATCTCCTTTACTACAGTTTTGGTGCTAACATTACTATCTGTAAAACTAGCTTTTACACAATAGGAAAGTCTAACCGGCGGTATAGCAGCTAACTCTTTAAACCTAAATGAAACAACATGGCACATATGATTTAATTCTGAGAACTAAGCATTGTGTGCAGAGATTTTTCTGTTATCTCC
The DNA here is from genome assembly GCF_030445035.2 of Dasypus novemcinctus. Lineage (NCBI taxonomy): Eukaryota > Metazoa > Chordata > Mammalia > Cingulata > Dasypodidae > Dasypus > Dasypus novemcinctus. Next base: position 1,286,351 of record NC_080694.1, on the reverse strand, counting down.
TTTACTTCAGGTTTGGGGCTAACATTCCTATGTGTAAAACTAGCCTTTACACTGTAGGAAAGCATAACCGGCGGTATAGCAGCTAACTCTTTAAACCTAAATGAAACAACATGTCACATATGATTTATTCTGAGAACTAAGCATTGTGTGCAGAGGTCTTGCGGCTATCTCCTTTCTTTCAGTTTTTGTGCTAACATTCCTATCTGTAAAACTAGCCTTTACTCTATAGGAAATCCTAAATGGCGGTATAGCAGCTAACTCTTTAAACCTAAATGAAACAACATGGCACATATGATTTACTTCTGAGAACTAAGCATTGTGTGCAGAGATTTTTCAGTTATCTCCTTTACTTCAGTTTTGGGGCTAACATTCCTATGTGTAAAACTAGCCTTTACACTATAGGAAAGCATAACCGGCGGTATAGCAGCTAACTCTTTAAACCTAAATGAAACAACATGGCACATATGATTTACTTCTGAGAACTAAGCATTGTGTGCAGAGGTTTTGCGGCTACCTCCTTTCTTTCAGTTTTTGTGCTAACATTCCTATCTGTAAAACTAGCATTTACACTATAGGAAAGGCTAACGGGCAGTATAGCAGCTAACTCTTTAAACCTAAATGAAACAACATGGCACATATGATTTACTTCTGAGAACTAAGCATTGTGTGCAGAGATTTTTCAGTTATCTCCTTTACTTCAGTTTTGGGGCTAACATTCCTATGTGTAAAACTAGCATTTACACTATAGGAAAGCATAACCGGCGGTATAGCAGCTAACTCTTTAAACCTAAATGAAACAACATGGCACATATGATGTACTTCTGAGAACTAAGCATTGTGTGCAGAGATTTTGCGGCTATCTCCTTTCTTTCAGTTTTTGTGCTAACATTCCTATCTGTAAAACTAGCCTTTACTCTATAGGAAATCCTAAACGGCGGTATAGCAGCTAACTCTTTAAACCTAAATGAAACAACATGGCACATATGATTTACTTCTGAGAATTAAGCATTGTGTGCAGAGATTTTTCAGTTATCTCCTTTACTTCAGTTTTGGTGCTAACATTACTATCTGTAAAAGTAGATTTTACACAATAGGAAAGTCTAACCGGCGGTATAGCAGCTAACTCTTTAAACCTAAATGAAACAACATGGCACATATGATTTACTTCTGAGAACTAAGCATTGTGTGCAGGGATTTTTCAGTTATCTCCTTTACTTCAGTTTTGGGGCTAACATTCCTATGTGTAAAACTAGCCTTTACACTATAGGAAAGCATAACCGGCGGTATAGCAGCTAACTCTTTAAATCTAAAAGAAACAACATGGCACATATGGTTTACTTCTGAGAACTAAGCATTATGTGCAGAGATTTTGTGGCTATCTCCTTTCTTTCAGTTCTTGTGCTGACATTCCTATTTGTAAAACTAGCATTTACACTATAAGAAAGCATAACCGGCGGTATAGCAGCTAACTCTTTAAACCTAAATGAAACAACATGGCACATATGATTTCCTTCTGAGAACTAAGCATTGTATGCAGAGATTTTTCAGTTATCTCCTTTACTTCAGTTTTGGGGCTAACATTCCTATGTGTAAAACTAGCCTTTACACTATAGGAAAGCATAACCGGCGGTATAGCAGCTAACTCTTTAAACCTAAATGAAACAACATGGCACATATGATTTACTTCTGAGAATTAAGCATTGTGTGAAGAGATTTATCAGTTATCTCCTTTACTTCAGTTTTGGTGCTAACATTACTATCTGTAAAACTAGCTTTTACACAATAGCAAAGTCTAACCGGCGGTATAGCAGCTAACTCTTTAAACCTAAATGAAACAACATGGCACATATGATTTACTTCTGAGAACTAAGCATTGTGTGCAGAGATTTTTCAGTTATCTCCTTTACTTCAGTTTTGGGGCTAACATTCCTATGTGTAAAACTAGCCTTTACACTATAGGAAAGCATAACCGGCGGTATAGCAGCTAACTCTTTAAATCTAAAAGAAACAACATGGCACATATGGTTTACTTCTGAGAACTAAGCATTATGTGCAGAGATTTTGTGGCTATCTCCTTTCTTTCAGTTCTTGTGCTGACATTCCTATTTGTAAAACTAGCATTTACACTATAGGAAAGCATAACCGGTGGTATAGCAGCTAACTCTTTAAACCTAAATGAAACAACATGGCACATATGATTTACTTCTGAGAACTAAGCATTGTGTGCAGAGATTTTTCAGTTATCTCCTTTACTTCAGTTTTGGGGCTAACATTCCTATGTGTAAAACTAGCCTTTACACTATAGGAAAGCATAACCGGCGGTATAGCAGCTAACTCTTTAAACCTAAATGAAACAACATGGCACATATGATTTACTTCTGACAACTAAGCATTGTTTGCAGAGGTTTTGCGGCTATCTCCTTTCTTTCAGTTTTTGTGCTAACATTCCTATCTGTAAAACTAGCATTTACACTATAGGAAAGGCTAACGGGCAGTATAGCAGCTAACTCTTTAAACCTAAATGAAACAGCATGGCACATATGATTTACTTCTGAGAACTAAGCATTGTGTGCAGAGATTTTTCAGTTATCTCCTTTACTTCAGTTTTGGGGCTAACATTCCTATGTGTAAAACTAGCCTTTACACTATAGGAAAGCATAACCGGCGGTATAGCAGCTAACTCTTTAAACCTAAATGAAACAACATGGCACATATGATTTACTTCTGAGAACTAAGTATTGTGTGCAGAGATTTTTCAGCTATCTCCTTTACTTCAGATTTTGTGCTAACATTCATATTTTTATACTCGCATTTACTATATAGGAAAGCATAACTGAGGGTATAGCAGCTAACTCTTTAAACCTAAAAGAAACAACATGGCATATATGGTTTACTTCTGAAAACTAAGCATTGTGTGCAGAGATTTTGCGGCTATCTCCTTTCTTTCAGTTTTTGTGCTAACATTCCTATCTGTAAAACTAGCATTTACACTATAGGAAAGCATAACCGGCAGTATAGCAGCTAACTCTTTAAACCTAAATATAACAACATGGCATATATGATGTACTTCTGAGAACTAAGCATTGTGTGCAGAGATTTTGCGGCTATCTCCTTTCTTTCAGTTTTTGTGCTAACATTCCTATCTGTAAAACTAGCCTTTACCCTATAGGAAATCCTAAACGGCGGTATAGCAGCTAACTCTTTAAACCTAAATGAAACAACATGGCACATATGATTTACTTCTGAGAATTAAGCATTGTGTGCAGAGATTTTTCAGTTATCTCCTTTACTTCAGTTTTGGTGCTAACATTCCTATCTGTAAAACTAGCATTTACACTATAGGAAAGCATAACCGGCGGTATAGCAGCTAACTCTTTAAACCTAAATGAAACAACATGGCACATATGATTTACTTCTGAGAACTAAGCATTGTGTGCAGAGGTTTTGCGGGTATCTCCTTTCTTTCAGTTTTTGTGCTAACATTCCTATCTGTAAAACTAGCATTTACACAGTAGGAAAGCCTAACGATCAGTATAGCAGCTAACTCTTTAAACCGAAATGAAACAAATGGCACTTATGATTTACTTCTGAGAACTAAGCATTGTGTGCAGAGATTATTCAGCTATCTTCTTTACTTCAGATTTTGTGCTAACATTCATATCTGTAAAACTAGCATTTACACTATAGGAAAGCATAACCGGGGGTATAGCAGCTAACTCTTTAAACCTACATGAAACAACATGGCACATATGATTTACTTCTGAGAACTAAGCATTGTGTGCAGAGATTTTTCAGTTATCTCCTTTACTTCAGTTTTGGGGCTATCATTCCTATGAGTAAAACTTGCATTTACACTATAGGAAAGCATAACCGGCGGTATAGCAGCTAACTCTTTAAACCTAAATGAAACAACATGGCACATATGATTTACTTCTGAGAACTAAGCATTGTGTGCAAAGATTTTTCAGTTATCTCCTTTACTTCAGTTTTGGGGCTAACATTCCTATGTGTAAAACTAGCATTTACACAATAGGAAAGCATAACCGGCGGTATAGCAGCTAACTCTTTAAACCTAAATGAAACAACATGGCATATATGATGTACTTCTGAGAACTAAGCATTGTGTGCAGAGATTTTTCAGTTATCTCCTTTACTTCAGGTTTGGGGCTAACATTCCTATGTGTAAAACTAGCCTTTACACTATAGGAAAGCATAACCGGCGGTATAGCAGCTAACTCTTTAAACCTAAATGAAACAACATGGCACATATGATTTACTTCTGAGAACTAAGCATTGTGTGCAGAGGGTTTGCAGCTATCTCCTTTCTTTCAGTTTTTGTGCTAACATTCCTATCTGTAAAACTAGCCTTTACTCTATAGGAAATCCTAAACGGCGGTATAGCAGCTAACTCTTTAAACCTAAATGAAACAACATGGCACATATGATTTACTTCTGAGAACTAAGCATTGTGTGCAGAGATTTTTCAGTTATCTCCTTTACTTCAGTTTTGGGGCTAACATTCCTATGTGTAAAACTAGCCTTTACACTATAGGAAAGCATAACCGGCGGTATAGCAGCTAACTCTTTAAACCTAAATGAAACAACATGGCACATATGATTTACTTCTGAGAACTAAGTATTGTGTGCAGAGATTTTTCAGCTATCTCCTTTACTTCAGATTTTGTGCTAACATTCATATTTTTATACTCGCATTTACTATATAGGAAAGCATAACTGAGGGTATAGCAGCTAACTCTTTAAACCTAAATGAAACAACATGGCACATATGGTTTACTTCTGAAAACTAAGCATTCTGTGCAGAGATTTTGCGGCTATCTCCTTTCTTTCAGTTTTTGTGCTAACATTCCTATCTGTAAAACTAGCATTTACACTATAGGAAAGGCTAACGGGCAGTATAGCAGCTAACTCTTTAAACCTAAATGAAACAACATGGCACATATGATTTACTTCTGAGAACTAAGCATTGTGTGCAGAGATTTTTCAGTTATCTCCTTTACTTCAGTTTTGGGGCTAACATTCCTATGTGTAAAACTAGCATTTACACTATAGGAAAGCATAACCGGCGGTATAGCAGCTAACTCTTTAAACCTAAATGAAACAACATGGCACATATGATGTACTTCTGACAACTAAGCATTGTTTGCAGAGGTTTTGCGGCTATCTCCTTTCTTTCAGTTTTTGTGCTAACATTCCTATCTGTAAAACTAGCATTTACACTATAGGAAAGGCTAACGGGCAGTATAGCAGCTAACTCTTTAAACCTAAATGAAACAACATGGCACATATGATTTACTTCTGAGAACTAAGCATTGTGTGCAGAGATTTTTCAGTTATCTCCTTTACTTCAGTTTTGGGGCTAACATTCCTATGTGTAAAACTAGCCTTTACACTATAGGAAAGCATAACCGGCGGTATAGCAGCTAACTCTTTAAACCTAAATGAAACAACATGGCACATATGATTTACTTCTGAGAACTAAGCATTGTGTGCAGGGATTTTTCAGTTATCTCCTTTACTTCAGTTTTGGGGCTAACATTCCTATGTGTAAAACTAGCCTTTACACTATAGGAAAGCATAACCGGCGGTATAGCAGCTAACTCTTTAAATCTAAAAGAAACAACATGGCACATATGGTTTACTTCTGAGAACTAAGCATTATGTGCAGAGATTTTGTGGCTATCTCCTTTCTTTCAGTTCTTGTGCTGACATTCCTATTTGTAAAACTAGCATTTACACTATAAGAAAGCATAACCGGCGGTATAGCAGCTAACTCTTTAAACCTAAATGAAACAACATGGCACATATGATTTCCTTCTGAGAACTAAGCATTGTATGCAGAGATTTTTCAGTTATCTCCTTTACTTCAGTTTTGGGGCTAACATTCCTATTTGTAAAACTAGCCTTTACACTATAGGAAAGCATAACCGGCGGTATAGCAGCTAACTCTTTAAACCTAAATGAAACAACATGGCACATATGATTTTCTTCTGAGAATTAAGCATTGTGTGAAGAGATTTATCAGTTATATCCTTTACTTCAGTTTTGGTGCTAACATTACTATCTGTAAAACTAGCTTTTACACAATAGCAAAGTCTAACCGGCGGTATAGCAGCTAACTCTTTAAACCTAAATGAAACAACATGGCACATATGATTTACTTCTGAGAACTAAGCATTGTGTGCAGAGATTTTTCAGTTATCTCCTTTACTTCAGTTTTGGGGCTAACATTCCTATGTGTAAAACTAGCCTTTACACTATAGGAAAGCATAACCGGCGGTATAGCAGCTAACTCTTTAAATCTAAAAGAAACAACATGGCACATATGGTTTACTTCTGAGAACTAAGCATTATGTGCAGAGATTTTGTGGCTATCTCCTTTCGTTCAGTTCTTGTGCTGACATTCCTATTTGTAAAACTAGCATTTACACTATAGGAAAGCATAACCGGCGGTATAGCAGCTAACTCTTTAAACCTAAATGAAACAACATGGCACATATGATTTACTTCTGAGAACTAAGCATTGTGTGCAGAGATTTTTCAGTTATCTCCTTTACTTCAGTTTTGGGGCTAACATTCCTATGTGTAAAACTAGCCTTTACACTATAGGAAAGCATAACCGGCGGTATAGCAGCTAACTCTTTAAACCTAAATGAAACAACATGGCACATATGATTTACTTCTGACAACTAAGCATTGTTTGCAGAGGTTTTGCGGCTATCTCCTTTCTTTCAGTTTTTGTGCTAACATTCCTATCTGTAAAACTAGCATTTACACTATAGGAAAGGCTAACGGGCAGTATAGCAGCTAACTCTTTAAACCTAAATGAAACAACATGGCACATATGATTTACTTCTGAGAACTAAGCATTGTGTGCAGAGATTTTTCAGTTATCTCCTTTACTTCAGTTTTGGGGCTAACATTCCTTTGTGTAAAACTAGCCTTTACACTATAGGAAAGCATAACCGGCGGTATAGCAGCTAACTCTTTAAACCTAAATGAAACAACATGGCACATATGATTTACTTCTGAGAACTAAGTATTGTGTGCAGAGATTTTTCAGCTATCTCCTTTACTTCAGATTTTGTGCTAACATTCATATTTTTATACTCGCATTTACTATATAGGAAAGCATAACTGAGGGTATAGCAGCTAACTCTTTAAACCTAAATGAAACAACATGGCATATATGGTTTACTTCTGAAAACTAAGCATTGTGTGCAGAGATTTTGCGGCTATCTCCTTTCTTTCAGTTTTTGTGCTAACATTCCTATCTGTAAAACTAGCATTTACACTATAGGAAAGCATAACCGGCAGTATAGCAGCTAACTCTTTAAACCTAAATATAACAACATGGCATATATGATGTACTTCTGAGAACTAAGCATTGTGTGCAGAGATTTTGTGGCTATCTCTTTTCTTTCAGTTTTTGTGCTAACATTCCTATCTGTAAAACTAGCCTTTACCCTATAGGAAATCCTAAACGGCGGTATAGCAGCTAACTCTTTAAACCTAAATGAAACAACATGGCACATATGATTTACTTCTGAGAATTAAGCATTGTGTGCAGAGATTTTTCAGTTATCTCCTTTACTTCAGTTTTGGTGCTAACATTCCTATCTGTAAAACTAGCATTTACACTATAGGAAAGCATAACCGGCGGTATAGCAGCTAACTCTTTAAACCTAAATGAAACAACATGGCACATATGATTTACTTCTGAGAACTAAGCATTGTGTGCAGAGGTTTTGCGGCTATCTCCTTTCTTTCAGTTTTTGTGCTAACATTCCTATCTGTAAAACTAGCATTTACACAGTAGGAAAGCCTAACGATCAGTATAGCAGCTAACTCTTTAAACCGAAATGAAACAACATGGCACTTATGATTTACTTCTGAGAACTAAGCATTGTGTGCAGAGATTATTCAGCTATCTTCTTTACTTCAGATTTTGTGCTAACATTCATATCTGTAAAACTAGCATTTACACTATAGGAAAGCATAACCGGGGGTATAGCAGCTAACTCTTTAAACCTACATGAAACAACATGGCACATATGATTTACTTCTGAGAACTAAGCATTGTGTGCAGAGATTTTTCAGTTATCTCCTTTACTTCAGTTTTGGGGCTAACATTCCTATGTGTAAAACTTGCATTTACACTATAGGAAAGCATAACCGGCGGTATAGCAGCTAACTCTTTAAACCTAAATGAAACAACATGGCACATATGATTTACTTCTGAGAACTAAGCATTGTGTGCAAAGATTTTTCAGTTATCTCCTTTACTTCAGTTTTGGGGCTAACATTCCTATGTGTAAAACTAGCATTTACACAATAGGAAAGCATAACCGGCGGTATAGCAGCTAACTCTTTAAACCTAAATGAAACAACATGGCATATATGATGTACTTCTGAGAACTAAGCATTGTGTGCAGAGATTTTTCAGTTATCTCCTTTACTTCAGGTTTGGGGCTAACATTCCTATGTGTAAAACTAGCCTTTACACTATAGGAAAGCATAACCGGCGGTATAGCAGCTAACTCTTTAAACCTAAATGAAACAACATGGCACATATGATTTACTTCTGAGAACTAAGCATTGTGTGCAGAGGTTTTGCGGCTATCTCCTTTCTTTCAGTTTTTGTGCTAACATTCCTATCTGTAAAACTAGCCTTTACTCTATAGGAAATCCTAAACGGCGGTATAGCAGCTAACTCTTTAAACCTAAATGAAACAACATGGCACATATGATTTACTTCTGAGAACTAAGCATTGTGTGCAGAGATTTTTCAGTTATCTCCTTTACTTCAGTTTTGGGGCTAACATTCCTATGTGTAAAACTAGCCTTTACACTATAAGAAAGCATAAACGGCGGTATAGCAGCTAACTCTTTAAACCTAAATGAAACAACATGGCACATATGATTTACTTCTGAGAACTAAGCATTGTGTGCAGAGATTTTTCTGTTATCTCCTTTACTTCAGGTTTGGGGCTAACATTCCTATGTGTAAAACTAGCCTTTACACTGTAGGAAAGCATAACCGGCGGTATAGCAGCTAACTCTTTAAACCAAATGAAACAACATGGCACATATGATTTATTCTGAGAACTAAACATTGTGTGCAGAGGTCTTGCGGCTATCTCCTTTCTTTCAGTTTTTGTGCTAACATTCCTATCTGTAAAACTAGCCTTCACTCTATAGGAAATCCTAAATGGCGGTATAGCAGCTAACTCTTTAAACCTAAATGAAACAACATGGCACATATGATTTACTTCTGAGAACTAAGCATTGTGTGCAGAGATTTTTCAGTTATCTCCTTTACTTCAGTTTTGGGGCTAACATTCCTATGTGTAAAACTAGCCTTTACACTATAGGAAAGCATAACCGGCGGTATAGCAGCTAACTCTTTAAACCTAAATGAAACAACATGGCACATATGATTTACTTCTGAGAACTAAGCATTGTGTGCAGAGGTTTTGCGGCTACCTCCTTTCTTTCAGTTTTTGTGCTAACATTCCTATCTGTAAAACTAGCATTTACACTATAGGAAAGGCTAACGGGCAGTATAGCAGCTAACTCTTTAAACCTAAATGAAACAACATGGCACATATGATTTACTTCTGAGAACTAAGCATTGTGTGCAGAGATTTTTCTGTTATCTCCTTTACTTCAGTTTTGGGGCTAACATTCCTATGTGTAAAACTAGCATTTACACTATAGGAAAGCATAACCGGCGGTATAGCAGCTAACTCTTTAAACCTAAATGAAACAACATGGCACATATGATGTACTTCTGAGAACTAAGCATTGTGTGCAGAGATTTTGCGGCTATCTCCTTTCTTTCAGTTTTTGTGCTAACATTACTATCTGTAAAACTAGCCTTTACTCTATAGGAAATCCTAAACGGCGGTATAGCAGCTAACTCTTTAAACCTAAATGAAACAACATGGCACATATGATTTACTTCTGAGAATTAAGCATTGTGTGAAGAGATTTTTCAGTTATCTCCTTTACTTCAGTTTTGGTGCTAACATTACTATCTGTAAAAGTAGCTTTTACACAATAGGAAAGTCTAACCGGCGGTATAGCAGCTAACTCTTTAAACCTAAATGAAACAACATGGCACATATGATTTACTTCTGAGAACTAAGCATTGTGTGCAGAGATTTTTCAGTTATCTCCTTTACTTCAGTTTTGGGGCTAACATTCCTATGTGTAAAACTAGCCTTTACACTATAGGAAAGCATAACCGGCGGTATAGCAGCTAACTCTTTAAATCTAAAAGAAACAACATGGCACATATGGTTTACTTCTGAGAACTAAGCATTATGTGCAGAGATTTTGTGGCTATCTCCTTTCTTTCAGTTCTTGTGCTGACATTCCTATTTGTAAAACTAGCATTTACACTATAAGAAAGCATAACCGGCGGTATAGCAGCTAACTCTTTAAAACTAAATGAAACAACATGGCACATATGATTTACTTCTGAGAACTAAGCATTGTATGCAGAGATTTTTCAGTTATCTCCTTTACTTCAGTTTTGGGGCTAACATTCCTATGTGTAAAACTAGCCTTTACACTATAGGAAAGCATAACCGGCGGTATAGCAGCTAACTCTTTAAACCTAAATGAAACAACATGGCACATATGATTTACTTCTGAGAATTAAGCATTGTGTGAAGAGATTTATCAGTTATCTCCTTTACTTCAGTTTTGGTGCTAACATTACTATCTGTAAAACTAGCTTTTACACAATAGCAAAGTCTAACCGGCGGTATAGCAGCTAACTCTTTAAACCTAAATGAAACAACATGGCACATATGATTTACTTCTGAGAACTAAGCATTGTGTGCAGAGATTTTTCAGTTATCTCCTTTACTTCAGTTTTGTGGCTAACATTCCTATGTGTAAAACTAGCCTTTACACTATAGGAAAGCATAACCGGCGGTATAGCAGCTAACTCTTTAAATCTAAAAGAAACAACATGGCACATATGGTTTACTTCTGAGAACTAAGCATTATGTGCAGAGATTTTGTGGCTATCTCCTTTCTTTCAGTTCTTGTGCTGACATTCCTATTTGTAAAACTAGCATTTACACTATAGGAAAGCATAACCGGCGGTATAGCAGCTAACTCTTTAAACCTAAATGAAACAACATGGCACATATGATTTACTTCTGAGAACTAAGCATTGTGTGCAGAGATTTTTCAGTTATCTCCTTTACTTCAGTTTTGGGGCTAACATTCCTATGTGTAAAACTAGCCTTTACACTATAGGAAAGCATAACCGGCGGTATAGCAGCTAACTCTTTAAACCTAAATGAAACAACATGGCACATATGATTTACTTCTGACAACTAAGCATTGTTTGCAGAGGTTTTGCGGCTATCTCCTTTCTTTCAGTTTTTGTGCTAACATTCCTATCTGTAAAACTAGCATTTACACTATAGGAAAGGCTAACGGGCAGTATAGCAGCTAACTCTTTAAACCTAAATGAAACAACATGGCACATATGATTTACTTCTGAGAACTAAGCATTGTGTGCAGAGGTTTTTCAGTTATCTCCTTTACTTCAGTTTTGGGGCTAACATTCCTATATGTAAAACTAGCCTTTACACTATAGGAAAGCATAACCGGCGGTATAGCAGCTAACTCTTTAAACCTAAATGAAACAACATGGCACATATGATTTACTTCTCAGAACTAAGTATTGTGTGCAGAGATTTTTCAGCTATCTCCTTTACTTCAGATTTTGTGCTAACATTCATATTTTTATACTCGCATTTACTATATAGGAAAGCATAACTGAGGGTATAGCAGCTAACTCTTTAAACCTAAATGAAACAACATGGCATATATGGTTTACTTCTGAAAACTAAGCATTGTGTGCAGAGATTTTGCGGCTATCTCCTTTCTTTCAGTTTTTGTGCTAACATTCCTATCTGTAAAACTAGCATTTACACTATAGGAAAGCATAACCGGCAGTATAGCAGCTAACTCTTTAAACCTAAATATAACAACATGGCATATATGATGTACTTCTGAGAACTAAGCATTGTGTGCAGAGATTTTGCGGCTATCTCCTTTCTTTCAGTTTTTGTGCTAACATTCCTATCTGTAAAACTACCCTTTACCCTATAGGAAATCCTAAACGGCGGTATAGCAGCTAACTCTTTAAACCTAAATGAAACAACATAGCACATATGATTTACTTCTGAGAATTAAGCATTGTGTGCAGAGATTTTTCAGTTATCTCCTTTACTTCAGTTTTGGTGCTAACATTCCTATCTGTAAAACTAGCATTTACACTATAGGAAAGCATAACCGGCGGTATAGCATCTAACTCTTTAAACCTAAATGAAACAACATGGCACATATGATTTACTTCTGAGAACTAAGCATTGTGTGCAGAGGTTTTGCGGCTATCTCCTTTCTTTCAGTTTTTGTGCTAACATTCCTATCTGTAAAACTAGCATTTACACAGTAGGAAAGCCTAACGATCAGTATAGCAGCTAACTCTTTAAACCGAAATGAAACAACATGGCACTTATGATTTACTTCTGAGAACTAAGCATTGTGTGCAGAGATTATTCAGCTATCTTCTTTACTTCAGATTTTGTGCTAACATTCATATCTGTAAAACAGGCATTTACACTATAGGAAAGCATAACCGGGGGTATAGCAGCTAACTCTTTAAAACTACATGAAACAACATGGCACATATGATTTACTTCTGAGAACTAAGCATTGTGTGCAGAGATTTTTCAGTTATCTCCTTTACTTCAGTTTTGGGGCTAACATTCCTATGTGTAAAACTAGCATTTACACAATAGGAAAGCATAACCGGCGGTATAGCAGCTAACTCTTTAAACCTAAATGAAACAACATGGCATATATGATGTACTTCTGAGAACTAAGCATTGTGTGCAGAGATTTTTCAGTTATCTCCTTTACTTCAGGTTTGGGGCTAACATTCCTATGTGTAAAACTAGCCTTTACACTATAGGAAAGCATAACCGGCGGTATAGCAGCTAACTCTTTAAACCTAAATGAAATAACATGGCACATATGATTTACTTCTGAGAACTAAGCATTGTGTGCAGAGGTTTTGCGGCTATCTCCTTTCTTTCAGTTTTTGTGCTAACATTCCTATCTGTAAAACTAGCCTTTACTCTATAGGAAATCCTAAACGGCGGTATAGCAGCTAACTCTTTAAACCTAAATGAAACAACATGGCACATATGATTTACTTCTGAGAACTAAGCATTGTGTGCAGAGATTTTTCAGTTATCTCCTTTACTTCAGTTTTGGGGCTAACATTCCTATGTGTAAAACTAGCCTTTACACTATAGGAAAGCATAAACGGCGGTATAGCAGCTAACTCTTTAAACCTAAATGAAACAACATGGCACATATGATTTACTTCTGAGAACTAAGTATTGTGTGCAGAGATTTTTCAGCTATCTCCTTTACTTCAGATTTTGTGCTAACATTCATATTTTTATACTCGCATTTACTATATAGGAAAGCATAACTGAGGGTATAGCAGCTAACTCTTTAAACCTAAATGAAACAACATGGCACATATGGTTTACTTCTGAAAACTAAGCATTGTGTGCAGAGATTTTGCGGCTATCTCCTTTCTTTCAGTTTTTGTGCTAACATTCCTATCTGTAAAACTAGCATTTACACTATAGGAAAGCATAACCGGCAGTATAGCAGCTAACTCTTTAAACCTAAATATAACAACATGGCATATATGATGTACTTCTGAGAACTAAGCATTGTGTGCAGAGATTTTGCGGCTATCTCCTTTCTTTCAGTTTTTGTGCTAACATTCCTATCTGTAAAACTAGCCTTTACCCTATAGGAAAACCTAAACGGCGGTATAGCAGCTAACTCTTTAAACCTAAATGAAACAACATGGCACATATGATTTACTTCTGAGAATTAAGTATTGTGTGCAGAGATTTTTCAGTTATCTCCTTTACTTCAGTTTTGGTGCTAACATTCCTATCTGTAAAACTAGCATTTACACTATAGGAAAGCATAACTGGCGGTATAGCAGCTCACCCGTTAATCCTAAATGAAACAACATGGCACATATGATTTACTTCTGAGAACTAAGCATTGTGTGCAGAGGTTTTGCGGCTATCTCCTTTCTTTCAGTTTTTGTGCTAACATTCCTATCTGTAAAACTAGCATTTACACAGTAGGAAAGCCTAACGGGCAGTATAGCAGCTAACTCTTTAAACCGAAATGAAACAACATGGCACTTATGATTTACTTCTGAGAACTAAGCATTGCGTGCAGAGATTTTTCAGTTATCTCCTTTACTTCAGTTTTGGGGCTAACATTCCTATGTGTAAAACTAGCATTTACACTATAGGAAAGCATAACCGGCGGTAGAGCAGCTAACTCTTTAAACCTAAATGAAACAACATGGCATATATGATGTACTTCTGAGAACTAAGCATTGTGTGCAGAGATTTTGCGGCTATCTCCTTTCTTTCAGTTTTTGTGCTAACATTCCTATCTGTAAAACTAGCCTTTTCTCTATAGGAAATCGTAAACGGCGGTATAGCAGCTAACTCTTTAAACCTAAATGAAACAACATGGCACATATGATTTACTTCTGAGAATTAAGCATTGTGTGCAGAGATTTTTCAGTTATCTCCTTTACTACAGTTTTGGTGCTAACATTACTATCTGTAAAACTAGCTTTTACACAATAGGAAAGTCTAACCGGCGGTATAGCAGCTAACTCTTTAAACCTAAATGAAACAACATGGCACATATGATTTACTTCTGAGAACTAAGCATTGTGTGCAGAGATTTTTCTGTTATCTTCTTTACTTCAGGTTTGGGGCTAACATTCCTATGTGTAAAACTAGCCTTTACACTGTAGGAAAGCATAACCGGCGGTATAGCAGCTAACTCTTTAAACCTAAATGAAACAACATGGCACATATGATTTATTCTGAGAACTAAGCATTGTGTGCAGAGGTCTTGCGGCTATCTCCTTTCTTTCAGTTTTTGTGCTAACATTCCTATCTGTAAAACTAGCCTTTACTCTATAGGAAATCCTAAAAGGCGGTATAGCAGCTAACTCTTTAAACCTAAATGAAACAACATGGCACATATGATTTACTTCTGAGAACTAAGCATTGTGTGCAGAGATTTTTCAGTTATCTCCTTTACTTCAGTTTTGGGGCTAACATTCCTATGTGTAAAACTAGCCTTTACACTATAGGAAAGCATAACCGGCGGTATAGCAGCTAACTCTTTAAACCTAAATGAAACAACATGGCACATATGAATTACTTCTGAGAACTAAGCATTGTGTGCAGAGGTTTTGCGGCTACCTCCTTTCTTTCAGTTTTTGTGCTAACATTCCTATCTGTAAAACTAGCATTTACACTATAGGAAAGGCTAACGGGCAGTATAGCAGCTAACTCTTTAAACCTAAATGAAACAACATGGCACATATGATTTACTTCTGAGAACTAAGCATTGTGTGCAGAGATTTTTCAGTTATCTCCTTTACTTCAGTTTTGGGGCTAACATTCCTATGTGTAAAACTAGCATTTACACTATAGGAAAGCATAACCGGCGGTATAGCAGCTAACTCTTTAAACCTAAATGAAACAACATGGCACATATGATGTACTTCTGAGAACTAAGCATTGTGTGCAGAGATTTTGCGGCTATCTCCTTTCTTTCAGTTTTTGTGCTAACATTCCTATCTGTAAAACTAGCCTTTACTCTATAGGAAATCCTAAACGGCGGTATAGCAGCTAACTCTTTAAACCTAAATGAAACAACATGGCACATATGATTTACTTCTGAGAATTAAGCATTGTGTGAAGAGATTTATCAGTTATCTCCTTTACTTCAGTTTTGGTGCTAACATTACTATCTGTAAAACTAGCTTTTACACAATAGCAAAGTCTAACCGGCGGTATAGCAGCTAACTCTTTAAACCTAAATGAAACAACATGGCACATATGATTTACTTCTGAGAACTAAGCATTGTGTGCAGAGATTTTTCAGTTATCTCCTTTACTTCAGTTTTGTGGCTAACATTCCTATGTGTAAAACTAGCCTTTACACTATAGGAAAGCATAACCGGCGGTATAGCAGCTAACTCTTTAAATCTAAAAGAAACAACATGGCACATATGGTTTACTTCTGAGAACTAAGCATTATGTGCAGAGATTTTGTGGCTATCTCCTTTCTTTCAGTTCTTGTGCTGACATTCCTATTTGTAAAACTAGCATTTACACTATAGGAAAGCATAACCGGCGGTATAGCAGCTAACTCTTTAAACCTAAATGAAACAACATGGCACATATGATTTATTTCTGAGAACTAAGCATTGTGTGCAGAGATTTTTCAGTTATCTCCTTTACTTCAGTTTTGGGGCTAACATTCCTATGTGTAAAACTAGCCTTTACACTATAGGAAAGCATAACCGGCGGTATAGCAGCTAACTCTTTAAACCTAAATGAAACAACATGGCACATATGATTTACTTCTGACAACTAAGCATTGTTTGCAGAGGTTTTGCGGCTATCTCCTTTCTTTCAGTTTTTGTGCTAACATTCCTATCTGTAAAACTAGCATTTACACTATAGGAAAGGCTAACGGGCAGTATAGCAGCTAACTCTTTAAACCTAAATGAAACAACATGGCACATATGATTTACTTCTGAGAACTAAGCATTGTGTGCAGAGATTTTTCAGTTATCTCCTTTACTTCAGTTTTGGGGCTAACATTCCTATATGTAAAACTAGCCTTTACACTATAGGAAAGCATAACCGGCGGTATAGCAGCTAACTCTTTAAACCTAAATGAAACAACATAGCACATATGATTTACTTCTGAGAACTAAGTATTGTGTGCAGAGATTTTTCAGCTATCTCCTTTACTTCAGATTTTGTGCTAACATTCATATTTTTATACTCGCATTTACTATATAGGAAAGCATAACTGAGGGTATAGCAGCTAACTCTTTAAACCTAAATGAAACAACATGGCATATATGGTTTACTTCTGAAAACTAAGCATTGTGTGCAGAGATTTTGCGGCTATCTCCTTTCTTTCAGTTTTTGTGCTAACATTCCTATCTGTAAAACTAGCATTTACACTGTAGGAAAGCATAACCGGCAGTATAGCAGCTAACTCTTTAAACCTAAATATAACAACATGGCATATATGATGTTCTTCTGAGAACTAAGCATTGTGTGCAGAGATTTTTCAGTTATCTCCTTTACTCCAGTTTTGTGGCTAACATTCCTATGTGTAAAACTAGCCTTTACACTATAGGAAAGCATAACCGGCGGTATAGCAGCTAACTCTTTAAATCTAAAAGAAACAACATGGCACATATGGTTTACTTCTGAGAACTAAGCATTATGTGCAGAGATTTTGTGGCTATCTCCTTTCTTTCAGTTCTTGTGCTGACATTCCTATTTGTAAAACTAGCATTTACACTATAGGAAAGCATAACCGGCGGTATAGCAGCTAACTCTTTAAACCTAAATGAAACAACATGGCACATATGATTTACTTCTGAGAACTAAGCATTGTGTGCAGAGATTTTTCAGTTATCTCCTTTACTTCAGTTTTGGGGCTAACATTCCTATGTGTAAAACTAGCCTTTACACTATAGGAAAGCATAACCGGCGGTATAGCAGCTAACTCTTTAAACCTAAATGAAACAACATGGCACATATGATTTACTTCTGACAACTAAGCATTGTGTGCAGAGGTTTTGCGGCTATCTCCTTTCTTTCAGTTTTTGTGCTAACATTCCTATCTGTAAAACTAGCATTTACACTATAGGAAAGGCTAACGGGCAGTATAGCAGCTAACTCTTTAAACCTAAATGAAACAACATGGCTCATATGATTTATTTCTGAGAACTAAGCATTGTGTGCAGAGATTTTTCAGTTATCTCCTTTACTTCAGTTTTGGGGCTAACATTCCTATGTGTAAAACTAGCCTTTACACTATAGGAAAGCATAACCGGCGGTATAGCAGCTAACTCTTTAAACCTAAATGAAACAACATGGCACATATGATTTACTTCTGAGAACTAAGTATTGTGTGCAGAGATTTTTCAGCTATCTCCTTTACTTCAGATTTTGTGCTAACATTCATATTTTTATACTCGCATTTACTATATAGGAAAGCATAACTGAGGGTATAGCAGCTAACTCTTTAAACCTAAATGAAACAACATGGCATATATGGTTTACTTCTGAAAACTAAGCATTGTGTGCAGAGATTTTGCGGCTATCTCCTTTCTTTCAGTTTTTGTGCTAACATTCCTATCTGTAAAACTAGCATTTACACTATAGGAAAGCATAACCGGCAGTATAGCAGCTAACTCTTTAAACCTAAATATAACAACATGGCATATATGATGTACTTCTGAGAACTAAGCATTGTGTGCAGAGATTTTGCGGCTATCTCCTTTCTTTCAGTTTTTGTGCTAACATTCCTATCTGTAAAACTAGCCTTTACCCTATAGGAAATCCTAAACGGCGGTATAGCAGCTAACTCTTTAAACCTAAATGAAACAACATGGCACATATGATTTACTTCTGAGAACTAAGCATTGTGTGCAGAGGTTTTGCGGCTATCTCCTTTCTTTCAGTTTTTGTGCTAACATTCCTATCTGTAAAACTTGCATTTACACAGTAGGAAAGCCTAACGATCAGTATAGCAGCTAACTCTTTAAACCGAAATGAAACAACATGGCACTTATGATTTACTTCTGAGAACTAAGCATTGTGTGCAGAGATTATTCAGCTATCTTCTTTACTTCAGATTTTGTGCTAACATTCATATCTGTAAAACTAGCATTTACACTATAGGAAAGCATAACCGGGGGTATAGCAGCTAACTCTTTAAACCTACATGAAACAACATGGCACATATGATTTACTTCTGACAACTAAGCATTGTGTGCAGAGATTTTTCAGTTATCTCCTTTACTTCAGTTTTGGGGCTAGCATTCCTATGTGTAAAACTAGCCTTTACACTATAGGAAAGCATAACCGGCGGTATAGCAGCTAACTCTTTAAATCTAAAAGAAACAACATGGCACATATGGTTTACTTCTGAGAACTAAGCATTATGTGCAGAGATTTTGGGGCTATCTCCTTTCTTTCAGTTCTTGTGCTGACATTCCTATTTGTAAAACTAGCATTTACACTATAGGAAAGCATAACCGGTGGTATAGCAGCTAACTCTTTAAACCTAAATGAAACAACATGGCACATATGATTTACTTCTGAAAACTAAGCATTGTGTGCAGAGATTTTTCAGTTATCTCCTTTACTTCAGTTTTGGGGCTAACATTCCTATGTGTAAAACTAGCCTTTACACTATAGGAAAGCATAACCGGCGGTATAGCAGCTAACTCTTTAAACCTAAATGAAACAACATGGCACATATGATTTACTTCTGAGAACTAAGCATTGTGTGCAGAGGTTTTGCGGCTATCTCCTTTCTTTCAGTTTTTGTGCTAACATTCCTATCTGTAAAACTAGCATTTACACTATAGGAAAGGCTAACGGGCAGTATAGCAGCTAACTCTTTAAACCTAAATGAAACAACATGGCACATATGATTTACTTCTGAGAACTAAGCATTGTGTGCAGAGATTTTTCAGTTATCTCCTTTACTTCAGTTTTGGGGCTAACATTCCTATGTGTAAAACTAGCATTTACACTATAGGAAAGCATAACCGGCGGTATAGCAGCTAACTCTTTAAACCTAAATGAAACAACATGGCACATATGATTTACTTCTGAGAACTAAGCATTGTGTGCAGAGATTTTTCAGTTATCTCCTTTACTTCAGGTTTGGGGCTAACATTCCTATGTGTAAAACTAGCCATTACACTATAGGAAAGCATAACCGGCGGTATAGCAGCTAACTCTTTAAACCTAAATGAAACAACATGGCACATATGATGTACTTCTGAGAACTAAGCACTGTGTGCAGAGGTTTTGCGGCTATCTCCTTTCTTTCAGTTTTTGTGCTAACATGCCTATCTGTAAAACCAGCCTTTACTCTATAGGAAATCCTAAACGGCGGTATAGCAGCTAACTCTTTAAACCTAAATGAAACAACATGGCACATATGATTTACTTCTGAGAACTAAGCATTGTGTGCAGAGATTTTTCAGTTATCTCCTTTCTTTCAGTTCTTGTGCTGACATTCCTATTTGTACAACAAGCATTTACACTATAGGAAAGCATAACCGGCGGTATAGCAGCTATCTCTTTAAACATAAATGAAACAACATGGCACATATGATTTACTTCTGAGAACTAAGCATTGTGTGCAGAGATTTTCAGCTATCTCCTTTACTTCAGATTTTGTGCTAACATTCATATTTTTATACTCGCATTTACTATATAGGAAAGCATAACTGAGGGTATAGCAGCTAACTCTTTAAACCTAAATGAAACAACATGGCACATATGGTTTACTTCTGAAAACTAAGCACTGTGTGCAGACATTTTGCGGCTATCTCCTTTCTTTCAGTTTTTGTGCTAACATTCCTATCTGTAAAACTAGCATTTACAGTATAGGAAAGCATAACCGGCGGTATAGCAGCTAACTCTTTAAACCTAAATGAAACAACATGGCACATATTTTACTTCTGAGAATTAAGCATTGTGTGCAGAGATTTTTCAGTTATCTCCTTTACTTCAGTTTTGGTGCTAACATTCCTATCTGTAAAACTAGCTTTTACACTATAGGAAAGCATAACCGGCGGTATAGCAGCTAACTCTTTAAATGTAAATGAAACAACATGGCACATATGATTTACTTCTGAGAACTAAGCATTGTGTGCAGAGGTTTTGCGGCTATCTCCTTTCTTTCAGTTTTTGTGCTAACATTCCTATCTGTAAAACTAGCATTTACACAATAGGAAAGCCTAACGGGCAGTATAGCAGCTAACTCTTTAAACCTAAATGAAACAACATGGCACTTATGATTTACTTCTGAGAACTAAGCATTGTGTGCAGAGATTATTAAGCTATCTCCTTTACTTCAGATTTTGTGCTAACATTCATATCTGTAAAACTAGCATTTACACTATAGGAAAGCATAACCGGCGGTATAGCAGCTAACTCTTTAAACCTACATGAAACAACATGGCACCTATCATTTACTTCTGAGAACAAAGCATTGTGTGCAGAGATTTTGCAGCTATCTCCTTTCTTTCAGTTTTTGTGCTAACATTCCTATCTGTAAAACTAGCCTTTACTCTGTAGGAAATCCTAAACGGCGGTATAGCAGCTAACTCTTTAAACCTAAATGAAACAACATGGCACATATGATTTACTTCTGAGAACTAAGCATTGTGTGCAGAGATTTTCAGCTATCTCCTTTACTTCAGATTTTGTGCTAACATTCATATTTTTATACTCGCATTTACTATATAGGAAAGCATAACTGAGGGTATAGCAGCTAACTCTTTAAACCTAAATGAAACAACATGGCACATATGGTTTACTTCTGAAAACTAAGCACTGTGTGCAGAGATTTTGTGGCTATCTCCTTTCTTTCAGTTTTTGTGCTAACATTCCTATCTGTAAAACTAGCATTTACACTATAGGAAAGCATAACCGGCGGTATAGCAGCTAACTCTTTAAACCTAAATGAAACAACATGGCACATATGATTTACTTCTGAGAACTAAGCATTGTGTGCAGAGATTTTTCAGTTATCTCCTTTACTTCAGTTTTGGGGCTAACATTCCTATGTGTAAAACTAGCCTTTACACTATAGGAAAGCATAACCTGCGGTATAGCAGCTAACTCTTTAAACCTAAATGAAACAACATGGCACATATGATTTACTTCTGAGAACTAAGCATTGTGTGCAGAGGTTTTGCGGCTATCTCCTTTCTTTCAGTTTTTGTGCTAACATTCCTATCTGTAAAACTAGCCTTTACTCTATAGGAAATCCTAAACGGAGGTATAGCAGCTAACTCTTTAAACCTAAATGAAACAACATGGCACATATGATTTACTTCTGAGAACTAAGTATTGTGTGCAGAGATTTTTCAGCTATCTCCTTTACTTCAGATTTTGTGCTAACATTCATATCTTTATACTCGCATTTACTATATAGGAAAGCAAAACTGAGGGTATAGCAGCTAACTCTTTAAACCTAAGTGAAACAACATGGCATATATGATGTACTTCTGAGAACTAAGCATTGTGTGGAGAGATTTTTCAGCTATCTCCTTTACTTCAGATTTTGTGTTAACATTGATACCTTTATACTCGCATTTACTATATACGAAAGTATAACTGAGTGTATAGCAGCTAATTCTTGAAACCTGAATGAAACAACATGGCACATATGATTTACTTCTGAGAACTAAGCATTGTGCAGAGATTTTGCGTCTATCTCCTTTCTTTCAGTTTTTGTGCTAACATTCCTATCTGTAAAACGAGCTTTTACACTATAGAAAAGCATAACCGGCGGTATAGCAGCTACCTCATTAAACCTAAATGAAACAACATGGCTCATATGATTTACTTCTGAGAACTAAGCATTGTGTGCAGAGATTTTTCAGTTATCTCCTTTACTTCAGTTTTGGGGCTAACATTCCTATGTGTAAAACTAGCATTTACACTGTAGGAAAGCATAACCGGCGGTATAGCAGCTAACTCTTTAAACCTAAATGAAACAACATGGCACGTATGATTTACTTCTGAGAACTAAGCATTGCCTGCAGAGATTTTTCAGTTATCTACTTTACTTCAGTTGGGGCTAACATTCCTATGTGTAAAACTAGCATTTACACTATAGGAAAGCATAACCGGCGGTATAGCAGCTAACTCTTTAAACCTAAATGAAACAACATGGCACATATGATTTACTTCTGAGAACTAAGCATTGTGTGCAGAGATTTTTCAGTTATCTCCTTTACTTCAGTTTTGGGGCAAACATTCCTATGTGTAAAACTAGCATTTACACTATAGGAAAGCATAACCGGCGGTATAGCAGCTAAATCTTTAAACCTAAATGAAACAACATGGCACGTATGATTTACTTCTGAGAACTAAGCATTGCCTGCAGAGATTTTTCAGTTATCTCCTTTACTTCAGTTTTGGGGCAAACATTCCTATGTGTAAAACTTGCATTTACACTATAGGAAAGCATAACCGGCGGTATAGCAGCTAACCCTTTAAACCTAAATGAAACAACATGGCACATATGGTTTACTTCTGAGAAATAAGCATTGTGTGCAGAGATTTTGCGGCTATCTCCTTTCTTTCAGTTTTTGTGCTAACATTCCTATCTGTAAAACTAGCATTTACACTATAGGAAAGCATAACCGGCGGTATAGCAGCTAACTCTTTAAACCTAAATGAAACAACATGGCACATATGATTTACTTCTGAGAACTAAGCATTTTGTGTGGAGATTTTTCAGTTATCTCCTTTATTTCAGTTTTGGGGCTAACATTCCTATGTGCAAAACTAGCATTTACACTGTAGGAAAGCATAACCGGCGGTATTGCAGCTAACTCTTTAAACCTAAATGAAACAACATGGCACATATGATTTACTTCTGAGAACTAAGCATTGTGTGCAGAGATTTTTCAGTCATCTCCTTTACTTCAGTTTTGGGGCTAACATTCCTATCTGTAAAACTAGCATTTACACTATAGGAAATCCTAAACGGCGGTATAGCAGCTAACTCTTTAAACCTAAATGAAACAACATGGCAGATATGATTTACTTCTGAGAACTAGGCATTGTGTGCAGAGATTTTTCAGCTATCTCCTTTACTTCAGATTTCTTGCTAACATTCATATCTTTATACTCGCATTTACTATATACGAAAGCATAACTGAGTGTATAGCAGCTAATTCTTGAAACCTGAATGTAACAACATGGCACATATGATTTCCTTCTGAGAACTAAGCATTGTGTGCAGAGGTTTTGCGGCTATCTCCTTTCTTTCAGTTTTTGTGCTAAAATTCCTATCTGTAAAACTAGCATTTACACAATAGGAAAGCCTAACAGGCAGTATAGCAGCTAACTCTTTAAACCTAAATGAAACAACATGGCACCTATGATTTACTTCTGAGAACTAAGCATTGTGTGCAGAGATTATTCAGCTATCTCCTTTACTTCAGATTTTGTGCTAACATTCATGTCTGTAAAACTAGCATTTACACTATAGGAAAGCATAACCGGCGGTATAGCAGCTAACTCTTTAACCCTAAATGAAACAACATGGCACATATGGTTTACTTCTGAGAAATAAGCATTGTGTGCAGAGATTTTGCGGCTATCTCCTTTCTTTCAGTTTTTGTGCTAACATTCCTATCTGTAAAATTAGCCTTTACACTATAGGAAAGCATAACCGGCGGTATAGCAGCTAACTCTTTAAACCTAAATGAAACAACATGGCACTTATGGTTTACTTCTGAGAACTAAGCATTGTGTGCAGAGATTATTCAGCTATCTCCTTTACTTCAGATTTTGTGCTAACATTCATATCTGTAAAACTAACATTTACACTATAGGAAAGCATAACCGGCGGTATAGCAGCTAATTCTTTAAACCTAAATGAAACAACATAGCACATATGGTTTACTTCTGAAAACTAAGCATTGTATGCAGAGATTTTGCGGCTATCTCCTTTCATTCAGTTTTTGTGCTAACATTCCTATCTGTAAAACTAGCTTTTACACTATAGGAAAGCATAACCGGCGGTATAGCAGCTAACTCTTTAAACCTAAATGAAACAACATGGCATATATGATGTACTTCTGAGAACTAAGCATTATGTGCAGAGATTTCGTGGCTATCTCCTTTCTTTCAGTTTTTGTGCTAACATTCCTATCTGTAAAACTAGCCTTTACACTATAGGAAATCCTAAACGGCGGTATAGCAGCTAACTCTTTAAAACTAAATGAAACAACATGGCACATATGATTTACTTCTGAGAATTAAGCATTGTGTGCAGAGATTTTTCAGTTATCTCCTTTACTTCAGTTTTGGTGCTAACATTCCTATCTGTAAAACTAGCATTTACACTATAGGAAAGCATAACCGGCGGTATAGCAGCTAACTCTTTAAACCTAAATGAAACAACATGGCACCTATCATTTACTTCTGAGAACTTAGCATTGTGTGCAGAGATTTTGCGGCTATCTCCTTTACTTCAGATTTTGTGCTAACATTCATATCTGTAAAACTAGCATTTACACTATAGGAAAGCATAACCGGCGGTATAGCAGCTAACTCTTTAAACCTAAATGAAACAACATGGCACATATGATTTACTTCTGAGAACTAAGCATTGTGTGTAGAGCTTTTTCAGTTATCTCCTTTACTTCAGTTTTGGGGCTAACATTCCTATGTGTAAAACTAGCATTTACACTATAGGAAAGCATAACCGGCGGTATAGCAGCGAACTCTTTAAACCTAAATGAAACAACATGGCACATATGATTTACTTCTGAGAACTAAGCATTGTGTGCAGAGATTTTTCAGTTATCTCCTTTACTTCAGTTTTGGGGCTAACATTCCTATGTGTAAAACTAGCATTTACACTATTGGAAAGCATAACCGGCGGTATAGCAGCTAACTCTTTAAACCTAAATGAAACAACATGGCACCTATGATTTACTTCTGAGAACTAAGCATTGTGTGCAGAGATTTTTCAGTTGTCTCCTTTACTTCAGTTTTGGTGCTAACATTCCTAACTGTAAAACAATCATTTACACTATAGGAAAGCATAACCGGCGGTATAGCAGCTAACTCTTTAAACCTAAATGAAACAACATGGCACCTATCATTTACTTCTGAGAACTAAGCATTGTGTGCAGAGATTTTGTGGCTATCTCCTTTCTTTCAGTTTTTGTGCTATCATTCCTATCTGTAAAACTAGCATTTACACTATAGGAAAGCGTAACCGGCGGTATAGCAGCTACCTCTTTAAACCTAAATGAAACAACATGGCACATATGATTTACTTCTGAGAACTAAGCATTGTGTGCAGAGATTTTTCAGTTGTCTCCTTTAATTCAGTTTTGGTGCTAGCATTCCTATCTATAAAACTAGCATTTACACTATAGGAAAGCATAACCGGCGGTATAGCAGCTAACTCTTTAAACCTAAATGAAACAACATGGCACCTATCATTTACTTCTGAGAACTAAGCATTGTGTGCAGAGATTTTCGGCTGTCTCCTTTCTTTCAGTTTTTGTGCTAACATTCCTATCTGTAAAACTAGCCTTTACACTATAGGAAATCCTAAACGGTGGTATAGCAGCTAACTCTTTAAACCTAAATGAAACAACATGGCAGATATGATTTACTTCTGAGAACTAAGCATTGTGTGCAGAGATTTTTCAGCTATCTCCTTTACTTCAGATTTCTTGCTAACATTCATATCTTTATACTCGCATTTACTATATATGAAAGCATAACTGAGTGTATAGCAGCTAATTCTTGAAACCTGAATGTAACAACATGGCACATATGATTTCCTTCTGAGAACTAAGCATTGTGTGCAGAGGTTTTGCGGCTATCTCCTTTCTTTCAGTTTTTGTGCTAAAATTCCTATCTGTAAAACTAGCATTTACACAATAGGAAAGCCTAACGGGCAGTATAGCAGCTAACTCTTTAAACCTAAATGAAACAACATGGCAGATATGATTTACTTCTGAGAACTAAGCATTGTGTGCGGAGATTTTTCAGTTATCTCCTTTACTTCAGCTTTGGGGCTAACATTCCTGTGTGTAAAACTAGCCTTTACACTATAGGAAAGCATAACCGGCGGTATAGCAGCTAACTCTTTAAACCTAAATGAAACAACATGGCACATATGATTTACTTCTGAGAACTAAGCATTGTGTGCAGAGGTTTTGCGGCTATCTCCTTTCTTTCAGTTTTTGTGCTAACATTCCTATCTGTAAAACTAGCCTTTACTCTATACGAAATCCTAAACGGCGGTATAGCAGCTAACTCTTTAAACCTAAATGAAACAACATGGCACGTATGATTTACTTCTGAGAACTAAGTATTGTGTGCAGAGATTTTTCAGCTATCTCCTTTACTTCAGATTTTGTGCTAACATTCATATCTTTATACTCGCATTTTCTATATAGGAAACCATAACTGAGGGTATAGCAGCTAACTCTTTAAACATAAATGAAACAACATGGCACATATGTTTTACTCTGAAAACTAAGCATTGTGTGCAGACATTTTGCGGCTATCTCCTTTCTTTCAGTTTTTGTGCTAACATTCCTATCTGTAAAACTAGCATTTACACTATAGGAAAGCATAACCGGCAGTATAGCAGCTAACTCTTTAAACCTAAATGAAACAACATGGCATATATGATGTACTTCTGAGAACTAAGCATTGTGTGCAGAGATTTTGCGGCTATCTCCTTTCTTTCAGTTTTTGTGCTAACATTCCTATCTGTAAAACTAGCCTTTACCCTATAGGAAATCCTAAACGGTGGTATAGCAGCTAACACTTTAAAACTAAATGAAACAACATGGCACATATGATTTACTTCTGAGAATTAAGCCTTGTGTGCAGAGATTTTTCAGTTATCTCCTTTAATTCAGTTTTGGTGCTAACATTCATATTTTTATACTCGCATTTACTATATAGGAAAGCAAAACTGAGGGTATAGCAGCTAACTCTTTAAACCTAAGTGACACAACATGGCATATATGATGTACTTCTGAGAACTAAGCATTGTGTGGAGAGATTTTTCAGCTATCTCCTTTACTTCAGATTTTGTGCTAACATTGATACCTTTATACTCGCATTTACTATATACGAAAGCATAACTGAGTGTATAGCAGCTAATTCTTGAAACCTGAATGAAACAACATGGCACATATGATTTACTTCTGAGAACTAAGCATTGTGCAGAGATTTTGCGGCTATCTCCTTTCTTTCAGTTTTTGTGCTAACATTCCTATCTGTAAAACTAGCATTTACACTATAGGAAATCATAACCGGCGGTATACCAGCTAACTCTTTAAACCTAAATGAAACAACATGGCACATATGATTTACTTCTGAGAACTAAGCATTGTGTGCAGAGATTTTTCAGTTATCTCCTTTACTTCAGTTTTGGTGCTAACATTCATATTTTTATACTCGCATTTACTATATAGGAAAGCATAACTGAGGGTATAGCAGCTAACTCTTTAAACCTAAATGAAACAACATGGCACTTATTATTTACTTCTGAGAACTAAGCATTGTGTGCAGAGATTATTCATCTGTCTCCTTTACTTCAGATTTTGTGCTAACATTCATATCTGTAAAACTAGCATTTACACTATAGGAAAGCATAACCGGCGGTATAGCAGCTAACTCTTTAAACCTAAATGAAACAACATGGCACATATGATTTACTTCTGAGAACTAAGCATTGTGTGCAGAGATTTTTCAGTTATCTCCTTTACTTCAGTTTTGGGGCTAACATTCCTATTTGTAAAACTGGCATTTACACTATAGGATAGCATAACCGGCGGTATAGCAGCTAACTCTTTAAACCTAAATGAAACAACATGGCACATATGATTTACTTCTGAAAACTAAGCATTGTGTGCAGAGATTTTTCAGTTATCTCCTTTACTTCAGTTTTGGTGCTAACATTCATATTTTTATACTCGCATTTACTATATAGGAAAGCATAACTGAGGGTATAGCAGCTAACTCTTTAAACCTAAATGAAACAACATGGCACATATGATTTACTTCTGAGAACTAAGCATTGTGTGCAGAGATTTTTCAGTTATCTCCTTTACTTCAGTTTTGGTGCTAACATTCATATTTTTATACTCGCATTTACTATATAGGAAAGCAAAACTGAGGGTATAGCAGCTAACTCTTTAAACCTAAGTGAAACAACATGGCATATATGATGTACTTCTGAGAACTAAGCATTGTGTGGAGAGATTTTTCAGCTATCTCCTTTACTTCAGATTTTGTGCTAACATTGATACCTTTATACTCGCATTTTCTATATACGAAAGCATAACTGAGTGTATAGCAGCTAATTCTTGAAACCTGAATGAAACAACATGGCACATATGATTTACTTCTGAGAACTAAGCATTGTGCAGAGATTTTGCGGCTATCTCCTTTCTTTCAGTTTTTGTGCTAACATTCCTATCTGTAAAACGAGCTTTTACACAATAGGAAAGCATAACCGGCGGTATAGCAGCTACCTCTTTAAACCTAAATGAAACAACATGGCTCATAGGATTTACTTCTGAGAACTAAGCATTGTGTGCAGAGATTTTTCAGTTATCTCCTTTACTTCAGTTTTGGGGCTAACATTCCTATGTGTAAAACTAGCATTTACACTGTAGGAAAGCATAACCGGCGGTATAGCAGCTAACTCTTTAAACCTAAATGAAACAACATGGCACGTATGATTTTCTTCTGAGAACTAAGCATTGCCTGCAGAGATTTTTCAATTGTCTCCTTTACTTCAGTTGGGGCTAACATTCCTATGTGTAAAACTAGCCTTTACACTATAGGAAAGCATAACCGGCGGTATAGCAGCTAACTCTTTAAACCTAAATGAAACAACATGGCACATATGATTTACTTCTGAGAACTAAGCATTGTGTGCAGAGATTTTTCAGTTATCTCCTTTACTTCAGTTTTGGGGCTAACATTCCTATGTGTAAAACTAGCATTTACACTGTAGGAAAGCATAACCGGCGGTATTGCAGCTAACTCTTTAAACCTAAATGAAACAACATGGCACCTATCATTTACTTCTGAGAACTAAGCATTGTGTGCAGAGATTTTGCGGCTATCTCCTTTCTTTCAGTTTTTGTGCTAACATTCCTATCTGTAAAACTAGCCTTTACACTATAGGAAATCCTAAACGGCGGTATAGCAGCTAACTCTTTAAACCTAAATGAAACAACATGGCGGATATGATTTACTTCTGAGAACTAAGCATTGTGTGCAGAGATTTTTCAGCTATCTCCTTTACTTCAGATTTCTTGCTAACATTCATATCTTTATACTCGCATTTACTATATACGAAAGCATAACTGAGTGTATAGCAGCTAATTCTTGAAACCTGAATGTAACAACATGGCACATATGATTTAGTTCTGAGAACTAAGCATTGTGTGCAGAGGTTTTGCGGCTATCTCCTTTCTTTCAGTTTTTGTGCTAAAATTCCTATCTGTAAAACTAGCATTTACACAATAGGAAAGCCTAACGGGCAGTATAGCAGCTAACTCTTTAAACCTAAATGAAACAACATGGCACCTATGATTTACTTCTGAGAACTAAGCATTGTGTGCAGAGATTATTCAGCTATCTCCTTTACTTCAGATTTTGTGCTAACATTCATATCTGTAAAACTAGCATTTACACTATAGGAAAGCATAACCGGCAGTATAGCAGCTAACTCTTTAACCCTAAATGAAACAACATGGCACATATGGTTTACTTCTGAGAAATAAGCATTCTGTGCAGAGATTTTGCGGCTATCTCCTTTCTTTCAGTTTTTGTGCTAACATTCCTACCTGTAAAACTAGCCTTTACACTATAGGAAAGCATAACCGGCGGTATAGCAGCTAACTCTTTAAACCTAAATGAAACAACATGGCACCTATCATTTACTTCTGAGAACTAAGCATTGTGTGCAGAGATTTTGCGGCTATCTCCTTTCTTTCAGTTTTTGTGCTAACATTCCTATCTGTAAAACTACCCTTTACACTATAGGAAATCCTAAACGGCGGTATAGCAGCTAACTCTTTAAACCTAAATGAAACAACATGGCAGATATGATTTACTTCTGAGAACTAAGCATTGTGTGCAGAGATTTTTCAGCTATCTCCTTTACTTCAGATTTCTTGCTAACATTCATATCTTTATACTCGCATTTACTATATACGAAAGCATAACTGAGTGTATAGGAGCTAATTCTTGAAACCTGAATGTAACAACATGGCACACATGATTTACTTCTGAGAACTAAGCATTGTGTGCAGAGGTTTTGCGGCTATCTCCTTTCTTTCAGTTTTTGTGTTAACATTCCTATCTGTAAAACTAGCATTTACACCATAGGAAAGCCTAACGTGCAGTATAGCAGCTAACTCTTTAAACCTAAATGAAACAACATGGCACTTATGATTTACTTCTGAAAACTAAGCATTGTGTGCAGAGATTATTCAGCTATCTCCTTTACTTCAGATTTTGTGCTAACATTCATATCTGTAAAACTAGCATTTACACTATAGGAAAGCATAACCGGCGGTATAGCAGCTAACTCTTTAAACCTAAATGAAACAACATGGAACATATGATTTACTTCTGAGAACTAAGCATTGTGTGTAGAGCTTTTTCAGTTATCTCCTTTACTTCAGTTTTGGGGCTAACATTCCTATGTGTAAAACTAGCATTTACACTATAGGAAAGCATAACCGGCGGTATAGCAGCTAACTCTTTAAACCTAAATGAAACAACATGGCACATATGATTTACTTCTGAGAACTAAGCATTGTGTGCAGAGATTTTTCAGTTATCTCCTTTACTTCAGTTTTGGGGCTAACATTCCTATGTGTAAAACTAGCATTTACCCTATAGGAAAGCATAACCGGCGGTATAGCAGCTAACTCTTTAAACCTAAATGAAACAAAATGGCACATATGATTTACTTCTGAGAACTAAGCATTGTGTGCAGAGCTTTTTCAGTTATCTCCTTTACTTCAGTTTTGGTGCTAACATTCATATTTTTTTACTCGCATTTACTATATAGGAAAGCAAAACTGAGGGTATAGCAGCTAACTCTTTAAACCTAAATGAAACAACATGGCATATATGATGTACTTCAGAGAACTAAGCATTGTGTGCAGAGATTTTGCGGCTATCTCCTTTCTTTCAGTTTTTCTGCTAACATTCCTATCTGTAAAACTAGCCTTTACTCTATAGGAAATCCTAAACGGAGGTATAGCAGCTAACTCTTTAAACCTAAATGAAACAACATGGCAGATATGATTTACTTCTGAGAACTAAGCATTGTGTGCAGAGATTTTTCAGTTATCTCCTTTACTTCAGTTTTGGGGCTAACAGTCCTATGTGTAAAACTTGCCTTTACACTATAGGAAAGCATAACCGGCGGTATAGCAGCTAACTCTTTAAACCTAAATGAAACAACATGGCACATATGATTTACTTCCGAGAACTAAGCATTCTGTGCAGAGATTTTTCAGCTAACTCCTTTACTTCAGATTTTGTGCTAACATTCATATTTTTATACTCGCATTTACTATATAGGAAAGCATAACTGAGGGTATAGCAGCTAACTCTTTAAACCTAAATGAAACAACATGGCACATATGGTTTACTTCTGAAAACTAAGCATTGTGTGCAGAGATTTTGCGGCTATCTCCTTTCTTTCAGTTTTTATGCTAACATTCCTATCTGTAAAAGTAGCATTTACACTATAGGAAAGCATAACCGGCGGTATAGCAGCTATCTCTTTAAACCTAAATGAAACAACATGGCATATATGATGTACTTCTGAGAACTAAGCATTGTGTGCAGAGATTTTGCGGCTATCTCCTTTCTTTCAGTTTTTGTGCTAACATTCCTTTCTGTAAAACTTGTATTTACACTATAGGAAATCATAACCTGCGGTATAGCAGCTAACTCTTTAAACCTAAATGAAACAACATGGCACATATGATTTACTTCTGAGAACTAAGCATTGCGTGCAGAGATTTTTCAGTTTTCTCCTTTACTTCAGTTTTGGTGCTAACATTCATATTTTTATACTCGCATTTACTATATAGGAAAGCATAACTGAGGGTATAGCAGCTAACTCTTTAAACCTAAATGAAACAACATGGCACATATGGTTTACTTCTGAAAACTAAGCATTGTGTGCAGAGATTTTGCAGCTATCTCCTTTCTTTCAGTTTTTGTGCTAACATACCTATCTGTAAAACTAGCATTTACACTATAGGAAAGCATGACCGGCGGTATAGCAGCTAACTCTTTAAACCTAAATGAAACAACATGGCACATATGATTTACTTCTGAGAACTAAGCATTGGGTGCAGAGATTTTTCAGCTATCTCCTTTACTTCAGATTTTGTGCTAACATTCATACCTTTATACTTGCATTTACAATATACGAAAGCATAACTGAGTGTATAGCAGCTAATTCTTGAAACCTGAATGAAACAACATGGCACATATGATTTACTTCTCAGAACTAAGCATTGTGCAGAGATATTGCGGCTATCTCCTTTCTTTCAGTTTTTGTGCTAACATTCCTATCTGTAAAACGAGCTTTTACACTATAGGAAAGCATAACCGGCGGTATAGCAGCTACCTCTTTAAACCTAAATGAAACAATATGGCTCATATGATTTACTTCTGAGAACTAAGCATTGTGTGCAGAGATTTTTCAGTTATCTCCTTTACTTCAGTTTTGGGGCTAACATTCCTATGTGTAAAACTAGCATTTACACTGTATGAAAGCATAACCGGCGGTGTAGCAGCTAAATCTTTAAACCTAAATGAAACAACATGGCACGTATGATTTACTTCTGAGAACTAAGCATTGCCTGCAGAGATTTTTCAGTTATCTCCTTTACTTCAGTTTTGGGGCAAACATTCCTATGTGTAAAACTAGCATTTACACTATAGGAAAGCATAATCGGCGGTATAGCAGCTAACCCTTTAAACATAAATGAAACAATATGGCACATATGGTTTACTTCTGAGAAATAAGCATTGTGTGCAGAGATTTTGCAGCTATCTCCTTTCTTTCAGTTTTTGTGCTAACATTCCTATCTGTAAAACTAGCATTTACACTATAGGAAAGCATAACCGGCGGTATAGCAGCTAACTCTTTAAACCTAAATGAAACAACATGGCACATATGATTTACTTCTGAGAACTAAGCATTTTGTGCGGAGATTTTTCAGTTATCTCCTTTACTTCAGTTTTGGGGCTAACATTCCTAAGTGCAAAACTAGCATTTACACTGTAGGAAAGCATAACCAGCGGTATTGCAGCTAACTCTTTAAACCTAAATGAAACAACATGGCACATATGATTTACTTCTGAGAACTAAGCATTGTGTGCAGAGATTTTTCAGTCATCTCCTTTACTTCAGTTTTGGGGCTAACATTCCTATCTGTAAAACTAGCATTTACACTATAGGAAATCCTAAACGGCGGTATAGCAGCTAACTCTTTAAACCTAAATGAAACAACATGGCAGATATGATTTACTTCTGAGAACTAAGCATTGTGTGCAGAGATTTTTCAGCTATCTCCTTTACTTCAGATTTCTTGCTAACATTCATATCTTTATACTCGCATTTACTATATACGAAAGCATAACTGAGTGTATAGCAGCTAATTCTTGAAACCTGAATGTAACAACATGGCACATATGATTTACTTCTGAGAACTAAGCATTGTGTGAAGAGGTTTTGCGGCTATCTCCTTTCTTTCAGTTTTTGTGCTAAAATTCCTATCTGTAAAACTAGCATTTACACAATAGGAAAGCCTAACGGGCAGTATAGCAGCTAACTCTTTAAACCTAAATGAAACAACATGGCACCTATGATTTACTTCTGAGAACTAAGCATTGTGTGTAGAGCTTTTTCAGTTATCTCCTTTACTTCAGTTTTGGGGCTAACATTCCTATGTGTAAAACTAGCATTTACACTATAGGAAAGCATAACCGGCGGTATAGCAGCGAACTCTTTAAACCTAAATGAAACAACATGGCACATATGATTTACTTCTGAGAACTAAGCATTGTGTGCAGAGATTTTTCAGTTATCTCCTTTACTTCAGTTTTGGGGCTAACATTCCTATGTGTAAAACTAGCATTTACACTATTGGAAAGCATAACCGGCGGTATAGCAGCTAACTCTTTAAACCTAAATGAAACAACATGGCACCTATGATTTACTTCTGAGAACTAAGCATTGTGTGCAGAGATTTTTCAGTTGTCTCCTTTACTTCAGTTTTGGTGCTAACATTCCTATCTGTAAAACTAGCATTTACACTATAGGAAAGCATAACTGAGGGTATAGCAGCTAACTCTTTAAACCTAAATGAAACAACATGGCACCTATCATTTACTTCTGAGAACTAAGCATTGTGTGCAGAGATTTTGTGGCTATCTCCTTTCTTTCAGTTTTTGTGCTATCATTCCTATCTGTAAAACTAGCATTTACACTATAGGAAAGCATAACCGGCGGTATACCAGCTAACTCTTTAAACCTAAATGAAACAACATGGCACATATGATTTACTTCTGAGAACTAAGCATTGTGTGCAGAGATTTTTCAGTTGTCTCCTTTAATTCAGTTTTGGTGCTAACATTCCTATCTATAAAACTAGAATTTACACTATAGGAAAGCATAACCGGCGGTATAGCAGCTAACTCTTTAAACCTAAATGAAACAACATGGCACCTATCATTTACTTCTGAGAACTAAGCATGTGTGCAGAGATTTTCGGCTGTCTCCTTTCTTTCAGTTTTTGTGCTAACATTCCTATCTGTAAAACTAGCCTTTACACTATAGGAAATCCTAAACGGCGGTATAGCAGCTAACTCTTTAAACCTAAATGAAACAACATGGCAGATATGATTTACTTCTGAGAACTAAGCATTGTGTGCAGAGATTTTTCAGCTATCTCCTTTACTTCAGATTTCTTGCTAACATTCATATCTTTATACTCGCATTTACTATATACGAAAGCATAACTGAGTGTATAGCAGCTAATTCTTGAAACCTGAATGTAACAACATGGCACATATGATTTACTTCTGAGAACTAAGCATTGTGTGCAGAGGTTTTGCGGCTATCTCCTTTCTTTCAGTTTTTGTGCTAAAATTCCTATCTGTAAAACTAGCATTTACACAATAGGAAAGCCTAACGGGCAGTATAGCAGCTAACTCTTTAAACCTAAATGAAACAACATGGCACATATGATTTACTTCTGAGAACTAAGCATTGTGTGCAGAGATTTTTCAGTTATCTCCTTTCCTTCCGTTTTGGGGCTAACATTCCTATCTGTAAAAGTAGCATTTACACTATAGGAAAGCATAACCGGCGGTATAGCAGCTATCTCTTTAAACCTAAATGAAACAACATGGCATATATGATGTACTTCTGAGAACTAAGCATTGTGTGCAGAGATTTTGCGGCTATCTCCTTTCTTTCAGTTTTTGTGCTAACATTCCTTTCTGTAAAACTTGCATTTACACTATAGGAAGTCATAACCGGCGGTATAGCAGCTAACTCTTTAAACCTAAATGAAACAACATGGCACATATGATTTACTTCTGAGAACTAAGCATTGTGTGCAGAGATTTTTCAGTTTTCTCTTTACTTCAGTTTTGGTGCTAACATTCATATTTTTATACTCGCATTTACTATATAGGAAAGCATAACTGAGGGTATAGCAGCTAACTCTTTAAACCTAAATGAAACAACATGGCACATATGGTTTACTTCTGAAAACTAAGCATTGTGTGCAGAGATTTTGCGGCTATCTCCTTTCTTTCAGTTTTTGTGCTAACATTCCTATCTGTAAAACTAGCATTTACACTATAGGAAAGCATAACCGGCGGTATAGCAGCTAACTCTTTAAACCTAAATGAAACAACATGGCATATATGATGTACTTCTGAGAACTAAGCATTGTGTGGAGAGATTTTGCGGTTATCTCCTTTCTTTCAGTTTTTGTGCTAACATTCCTATCTGTAATACTAGCTTTTAAACTATAGGAAAGCCTAACCGGCGGTATAGCAGCTACCTCTTTAAACCTAAATGAAACAACATGGCACATATGATTTACTTCTGAGAACTAAGCATTGTGTGCAGAGATTTTTCAGTTATCTCCTTTAATTCAGTTTTGGTGCTAACATTCCTATCTGTAAAACTTGCATTTACACTATAGGAAAGCATAACAGGCGGTATAGCAGATAACTCTTTAAATGTAAATGAAACAACATGGCACATATGATTTACTTCTGAGAACTAAGCATTGTGTGCAGAGATTATTCAGCTATCTCCTTTACATCAGATTTTGTGCTAACATTCCTATCTGTAAAACTAGCATTTACACTATAGGAAAGCATAACCGGCGGTATAGCAGCTAACTTTTTAAACCTTCATGAAACAACATGGCACCTATCATTTACTTCTGAGAACTAAGCATTGTGTGCAGAGATTTTGCGGCTATCTCCTTTCTTTCAGTTTTTGTGCTAACATTCCTATCTGTAAAACTAGCATTTACACTACAGGAAATCATAACCGGCGGTATAGCAGCTAACTCTTTAAACCTAAATGAAACAACATGGCACATATGATTTACTTCTGAGAACTAAGCATTGTGTGCAGAGATTTTTCAGTTATCTCCTTTACTTCAGTTTTGGTGCTAACATTCATATTTTTATACTCGCATTTACTATATAGGAAAGCATAACTGAGGGTATAGCAGCTAACTCTTTAAACCTAAATGAAACAACATGGCACTTATTATTTATTTCTGAGAACTAAGCATTGTGTGCAGAGATTATTCAGCTGTCTCCTTTACTTCAGATTTTGTGCTAACATTCATATCTGTAAAACTAGCATTTACACTATAGGAAAGCATAACCGGCGGTATAGCAGCTAACTCTTTAAACCTAAATGAAACAACATGGCACATATGATTTACTTCTGAGAACTAAGCATTGTGTGCAGAGATTTTTCAGTTATCTCCTTTACTTCAGTTTTGGGGCTAACATTCCTATGTGTAAAACTGGCATTTACACTATAGGATAGCATAACCGGCGGTATAGCAGCTAACTCTTTAAACCTAAATGAAACAACATGGCACATATGATTTACTTCTGAAAACTAAGCATTGTGTGCAGAGATTTTTCAGTTATCTCCTTTACTTCAGTTTTGGTGCTAACATTCATATTTTTATACTCGCATTTACTATATAGGAAAGCATAACTGAGGGTATAGCAGCTAACTCTTTAAACCTAAATGAAACAACATGGCACATATGATTTACTTCTGAGAA
Organism: Dasypus novemcinctus; assembly: GCF_030445035.2. Taxonomy (NCBI): domain Eukaryota; kingdom Metazoa; phylum Chordata; class Mammalia; order Cingulata; family Dasypodidae; genus Dasypus; species Dasypus novemcinctus. Next base: position 1,248,211 of record NC_080694.1, on the reverse strand, counting down.
CTAAGCATTGTGTGCAGAGATTTTTCAGTTATCTCCTTTACTTCTGTTTTGGGGCTAACATTCCTATGTGTAAAACTATCCTTTACACTATAGGAAAGCATAACCGGCGGTATAGCAGCTAACTCTTTAAACCTAAATGAAACAACATGGCACATATGATTTACTTCTGAGAACTAAGCATTGTGTGCAGAGGTTTTGCGGCTATCTCCTTTCTTTCAGTTTTGGTGCTAACATTCCTATCTGTAAAACTAGCCTTTACACTATAGGAAAGGCTAACGGGCAGTATAGCAGCTAACTCTTTAAACCTAAATGAAACAACATGGCACATATGATTTACTTCTGAGAACTAAGCATTGTGTGCAGAGATTTTTCAGTTATCTCCTTTACTTCAGTTTTGGTGCTAACATTCCTATGTGTAAAACTAGCATTTACACTATACGAAAGCATAACCGGCGGTATAGCAGCTAACTCTTTAAACCTAAATGAAACAACATGGCACCTATCATTTATTTCTGAGAACTTAGCATTGTGTGCAGAGATTTTGCGGCTATCTCCTTTCTTTCAGTTTTTGTGCTAACATTCCTATCTGTAAAACTAGCTTTTACACTATAGGAAAGCCTAACCGGCGGTATAGCAGCTACCTCTTTAAACCTAAATGAAACAACATGGCACATATGATTTACTTCTGAGAACTAAGCATTGTGTGCAGATATTTTGCGGCTATCTCCTTTCTTTCAGTTTTTCTGCTAACATTCCTATCTGTAAAACTAGCCTTTACTCTATAGGAAATCCTAAACGGCGGTATAGCAGCTAACTCTTTAAACCTAAATGAAACAACATGGCAGATATGATTTACTTCTGAGAAGTAAGCATTGTGTGTAGAGATTTTTCAGTTATCTCCTTTACTTCAGTTTTGGGGCTAACATTCCTATGTGTAAAACTTGCCTTTACACTATAGGAAAGCATAACCGGCGGTATAGCAGCTAACTCTTTAAACCTAAATGAAACAACATGGCACATATGATTTACTTCCGAGAACTAAGCATTGTGTGCAGAGATTTTTCAGCTATCTCCTTTACTTCAGATTTTGTGCTAACATTCATATTTTTATACTCGCATTTACTATATAGGAAAGCATAACTGAGGGTATAGCAGCTAACTCTTTAAACCTAAATGAAACAACATGGCACATATGGTTTACTTCTGAAAACTAAGCATTGTGTGCAGAGATTTTGCGGCTATCTCCTTTCTTTCAGTTTTTGTGCTAACATTCCTATCTGTAAAACTAGCATTTACACTCTAGGAAAGCATAACCGGCGGTATAGCAGCTAACTCTTTAAACCTAAATGAAACAACATGGCATATATGATGTACTTCTGAGAACTAAGCATTGTGTGGAGAGATTTTGCGGTTATCTCCTTTCTTTCAGTTTTTGTGCTAACATTCCTATCTGTAATACTAACTTTTAAACTATAGGAAAGCCTAACCGGCGGTATAGCAGCTACCTCTTTAAACCTAAATGAAACAACATGGCACATATGATTTACTTCTGAGAACTAAGCATTGTGTGCAGAGATTTTTCAGTTATCTCCTTTAATTCAGTTTTGGTGCCAACATTCCTATATGTAAAACTTGCATTTACACTATAGGAAAGCATAACAGGCGGTATAGCAGATAACTCTTTAAATGTAAATGAAACAACATGGCACATATGATTTACTTCTGAGAACTAAGCATTGTGTGCAGAGATTATTCAGCTATCTCCTTTACATCAGATTTTGTGCTAACATTCATATCTGTAAAACTAGCATTTACACTATAGGAAAGCATAACCGGCGGTATAGCAGCTAACTTTTTAAACCTTCATGAAACAACATGGCACCTATCATTTACTTCTGAGAACTAAGCATTGTGTGCAGACATTTTGCGGCTATCTCCTTTCTTTCAGTTTTTGTGCTAACATTCCTATCTGTAAAACTAGCTTTTACACTATAGGAAATCATAACCGGCGGTATAGCAGCTAACTCTTTAAACCTAAATGAAACAACATGGCACATATGATTTACTTCTGAGAACTAAGCATTGTGTGCAGAGATTTTTCAGTTATCTCCTTTACTTCAGTTTTGGTGCTAACATTCATATTTTTATACTCGCATTTACTTTATAGGAAAGCATAACTGAGGGTATAGCAGCTAACTCTTTAAACCTAAATGAAACAACATGGCACTTATGATTTACTTCTGAGAACTAAGCATTGTGTGCAGAGATTATTCAGCTGTCTCCTTTACTTCAGATTTTGTGCTAACATTCATATCTGTAAAACTAGCATTTACACTATAGGAAAGCATAACCGGCGGTATAGCAGCTAACTCTTTAAACCTAAATGAAACAACATGGCACATATGATTTACTTCTGAGAACTAAGCATTGTGTGCAGAGATTTTTCAGTTATCTCCTTTACTTCAGTTTTGGGGCTATCATTCCTATGTGTAAAACTACCATTTACACTATAGGAAGCATAACCGGCGGTATAGCAGCTAACTCTTTAACCTAAATGAAACAACATGGCACATATGATTTACTTCTGAGAACTAAGCATTGTGTGCAGAGATTTTTCAGTTATCTCCTTTACTTCAGTTTTGGTGCTAACATTCATATTTTTATACTCGCATTTACTATATAGGAAAGCATAACTGAGGGTATAGCAGCTAACTCTTTAAACCTAAATGAAACAACATGGCACTTATGATTTACTTCTGAGAACTAAGCATTGTGTGCAGAGATTATTCAGTTGTCTCCTTTACTTCAGATTTTGTGCTAACATTCATATCTGTAAAACTAGCATTTACACTATAGGAAAGCATAACCGGCGGTATAGCAGCTAACTCTTTAAACCTAAATGAAACAACATGGCACATATGATTTACTTCTGAGAACTAAGCATTGTGTGCAGAGATTTTTCAGTTATCTCCTTTACTTCAGTATTGGGGCTAACATTCCTATGTGTAAAACTAGCCTTTACACTATAGGAAAGCATAACCGGCGGTATAGCAGCTAACTCTTTAAACCTAAATGAAACAACATGGCACATATGATTTACTTCTGAGAACTAAGCATTGTGTGCAGAGATTTTTCAGTTATCTCCTTTACTTCAGTTTTGGCGCTAACATTCATATTTTTATACACACATTTACTATATAGGAAAGCATAACTGAGGGTATAGCAGCTAACTCTTTAAACCTAAATGAAACTACATGGCACATATGATTTACTTCTGAGAACTAAGCATTGTGTGCAGAGATTTTTCAGTTATCTCCTTTACTTCAGTTTTGGGGCTAACATTCCTATGTGTAAAACTAGCCTTTACACTATAGGAAAGCATAACCGGCGGTATAGCAGCTAACTCTTTAAACCTAAATGAAACAACATGGCACATATGATTTACTTCTGAGAACTAAGCATTGTGTGCAGAGGTTTTGCGGCTATCTCCTTTCTTTCAGTTTTTGTGCTAACATTCCTATCTGTAAAAGTAGCATTTACACTATAGGAAAGGCTAACGGGCAGTATAGCAGCTAACTCTTTAAACCTAAATGAAACAACATGGCACATATGATTTACTTCTGAGAACCAAGCATTGTGTGCAGAGATTTTTCAGTTATCTCCTTTACTTCAGTTTTGGTGCTAACATTCCTATCTGTAAAACTAGCATTTACACTATAGGAATGCATAACCGGCGGTATAGCAGCTAACTCTTTAAACCTAAATGAAACAACATGGCACCTATCATTTACTTCTGAGAACTTAGCATTGTGTGCAGAGATTTTGCGGCTATCTCCTTTCTTTCAGTTTTTGTGCTAACATTCCTATCTGTAAAACTAGCTTTTACACTATAGGAAAGCATAACCGGCGGTATAGCAGCTAACTCTTTAAACCTAAATGAAACAACATGGCATATATGATGTACTTCTGAGAACTAAGCATTGTGTGCAGAGATTTCGTGGCTATCTCCTTTCTTTCAGTTTTTGTGCTCACATTCCTATCTGTAAAACTAGCCTTTACACTATAGGAAATCCTAAACGGCGGTATAGCAGCTAACTCTTTAAACCTAAATGAAACAACATGGCACATATGATTTACTTCTGAGAATTAAGCATTGTGTGCAGAGATTTTTCAGTTATCTCCTTTACTTCAGTTTTGGTGCTAACATTCCTTTCTGTAAAACTAGCATTTACACTATAGGAAAGCATAACCGGGGGTATAGCAGCTAACTCTTTAAACCTAAATGAAACAACATGGCACCTATCATTTACTTCTGAGAACTTAGCATTGTGTGCAGAGATTTTGCAGCTATCTCCTTTCTTTCAGTTTTTGTGCTAACATTCCTATCTGTAAAACTAGCTTTTACACTATAGGAAAGCCTAACCGGCGGTATAGCAGCTACCTCTTTAAACCTAAATGAAACAACATGGCACATATGATTTTCTTCTGAGAACTAAGCATTGTGTGCAGAGATTTTTCAGTTATCTCCTTTACTTCAGTTTTGGGGCTAACATTCCTATGTGTAAAACTAGCCTTTACACTATAGGAAAGCATAACCGGCGGTATAGCAGCTAACTCTTTAAACCTAAATGAAACAACATGGGACATATGGTTTACTTCTGAGAACTAAGCATTGTGTGCAGAGATTTTGTGGCTATCTCTTTTCTTTCAGTTTTTGTGCTAACATTCCTATCTGAAAAACTGGCATTTACACTATAGGAAAGCATAACCGGCGGTATAGCAGCTAACTCTTTAAACCTAAGTGAAACAACATGGCACCTATGATTTACTTCTGAGAACTAAGCATTGTGTGCAGAGATTTTTCAGTTGTCTCCTTTACTTCAGTTTTGGTGCTAACATTCCTATCTATAAAACTAGCATTTACACTATAGGAAAGCATAACCGGCGGTATAGCAGCTAACTCTTTAAACCTAAATGAAACAACATGGCACCTATCATTTACTTCTGAGAAATAAGCATTGTGTGCAGAGATTTTGCGGCTATCTCCTTTCTTTCAGTTTTTGTGCTAACATTCCTATCTGTAAAACTAGCCTTTACACTATAGGAAATCCTAAACGGCGGTATAGCAGCTAACTCTTTAAACCTAAATGAAACAACATGGCACATATGATTTACTTCTGAGAACTAAGCATTGTGTGCAGAGATTTTTCAGCTATCTCCTTTACTTCAGATTTCTTGCTAACATTCATATCTTTATACTCGCATTTACTATATACGAAAGCATAACTGAGTGTATAGGAGCTAATTCTTGAAACCTGAATGTAACAACATGGCACATATGATTTACTTCTGAGAACTAAGCATTGTGTGCAGAGGTTTTGCGGCTATCTCCTTTCTTTCAGTTTTTGTGCTAACATTCCTATCTGTAAAACTAGCATTTACACAATAGGAAAGCCTAACGGGCAGTATAGCAGCTAACTCTTTAAACCTAAATGAAACAACATGGCACTTATGATTTACTTCTGAAAACTAAGCATTGTGTGCAGAGATTATTCAGCTATCTCCTTTACTTCAGATTTTGTGCTAACATTCATATCTGTAAAACTAGCATTTACCCTGTAGGAAAGCATAACCGGCGGTATAGCAGCTAACTCTTTAAACCTAAATGAAACAACATGGCACATATGATTTACTTCTGATAACTAAGCATTGTGTGCAGAGATTTTTCAGTTATCTCCTTTACTTCAGTTTTGGGGCTAACATTCCTATGTGTAAAACTTGCTTTACACTATAGGAAAGCATAACCGGCGGTATAGCAGCTAACTCTTTAAACCTAAATGAAACAACATGGCACATATGATTTACTTCCGAGAACTAAGCATTGTGTGCAGAGATTTTTCAGCTATCTCCTTTACTTCAGATTTTGTGCTAACATTCATATTTTTATACTCGCATTTACTATGTAGGAAAGCATAACTGAGGGTATAGCAGCTAACTCTTTAAACCTAAATGAAACAACATGGCACATATGGTTTACTTCTGAAAACTAAGCATTGTGTGCAGAGATTTTGCGGCTATCTCTTTTCTTTCAGTTTTTGTGCTAACATTCCTATCTGTAAAACTAGCATTTACACTATAGGAAAGCATAACTGGCGGTATAGCAGCTAACTCTTTAAACCTAAATGAAACAACATGGCATATATGATGTACTTCTGAGAACTAAGCATTGTGTGGAGAGATTTTGCGGTTATCTCTTTTCTTTCAGTTTTTGTGCTAACATTCCTATCTGTAATACTAGCTTTTAAACTATACGAAAGCCTAACCGGCGGTATAGCAGCTACCTCTTTAAACCTAAATGAAACAACATGGCACATATGATTTACTTCTGAGAACTAAGCATTGTGTGCAGAGATTTTTCAGTTATCTCCTTTAGTTCAGTTTTGGGGCTAACATTCCTATGTGTAAAACTAGCCTTTACACTATAGGAAAGCATAACCGGCGGTATAGCAGCTAACTCTTTAAACCTAAATGAAACAACATGGCACATATGATTTACTTCTGAGAACTAAGCATTGTGTGCAGAGGTTTTGTGGCTATCTCCTTTCTTTCAGTTTTTGTGCTAACATTCCTATCTGTAAAAGTAGCATTTACACTATAGGAAAGGCTAACGGGCAGTATAGCAGCTAACTCTTTAAACCTAAATGAAACAACATAGCACATATGATTTACTTCTGAGAACTAAGCATTGTGTGCAGAGATTTTTCAGTTATCTCCTTTACTTCAGTTTTGGTGCTAACATTCCTATCTGTAAAACTAGCATTTACACTATAGGAATGCATAACCGGCGGTATAGCAGCTAACTCTTTAAACCTAAATGAAACAACATGGCACCTATCATTTACTTCTGAGAACTTAGCATTGTGTGCAGAGATTTTGCGGCTATCTCCTTTCTTTCAGTTTTTGTGCTAACATTCCTATCTGTAAAACTAGCTTTTACACTATAGGAAAGCATAACCGGCGGTATAGCAGCTAACTCTTTAAACCTAAATGAAACAACATGGCATATATGATGTACTTCTGAGAACTAAGCATTGTGTGCAGAGATTTCGTGGCTATCTCCTTTCTTTCAGTTTTTGTGCTCACATTCCTATCTGTAAAACTAGCCTTTACACTATAGGAAATCCTAAACGGCGGTATAGCAGCTAACTCTTTAAACCTAAATGAAACAACATGGCACATATGATTTACTTCTGAGAATTAAGCATTGTGTGCAGAGATTTTTCAATTATCTCCTTTACTTCAGTTTTGGTGCTAACATTCCTATCTGTAAAACTAGCATTTACACTATAGGAAAGCATAACCGGCGGTATAGCAGCTAACTCTTTAAACCTAAATGAAACAACATGGCACCTATCATTTACTTCTGATAACTTAGCATTGTGTGCAGAGATTTTGCAGCTATCTCCTTTCTTTCAGTTTTTGTGCTAACATTCCTATCTGTAAAACTAGCTTTTACACTATAGGAAAGCCTAACCGGCGGTATAGCAGCTACCTCTTTAAACCTAAATGAAACAACATGGCACATATGATTTTCTTCTGAGAACTAAGCATTGTGTGCAGAGATTTTTCAGTTATCTCCTTTACTTCAGTTTTGGGGCTAACATTCCTATGTGTAAAACTAGCCTTTACACTATAGGAAAGCATAACCGGCGGTATAGCAGCTAACTCTTTAAACCTAAATGAAACAACATGGGACATATGGTTTACTTCTGAGAACTAAGCATTGTGTGCAGAGATTTTGTGGCTATCTCTTTTCTTTCAGTTTTTGTGCTAACATTCCTATCTGAAAAACTGGCATTTACACTATAGGAAAGCATAACCGGCGGTATAGCAGCTAACTCTTTAAACCTAAATGAAACAACATGGCACCTATGATTTACTTCTGAGAACTAAGCATTGTGTGCAGAGATTTTTCAGTTGTCTCCTTTACTTCAGTTTTGGTGCTAACATTCCTATCTATAAAACTAGCATTTACACTATAGGAAAGCATAACCGGCGGTATAGCAGCTAACTCTTTAAACCTAAATGAAACAACATGGCACCTATCATTTACTTCTGAGAAATAACCATTGTGTGCAGAGATTTTGCGGCTATCTCCTTTCTTTCAGTTTTTGTGCTAACATTCCTGTCTGTAAAACTAGCCTTTACACTATAGGAAACCCTAAACGGCGGTATAGCAGCTAACTCTTTAAACCTAAATGAAACAACATGGCACATATGATTTACTTCTGAGAACTAAGCATTGAGTGCAGATATTTTTCAGCTATCTCCTTTACTTCAGATTTCTTGCTAACATTCATATCTTTATACTCGCATTTACTATATACGAAAGCATAACTGAGTGTATAGGAGCTAATTCTTGAAACCTGAATGTAACAACATGGCACATATGATTTACTTCTGAGAACTAAGCATTGTGTGCAGAGGTTTTGCGGCTATCTCCTTTCTTTCAGTTTTTGTGCTAACATTCCTATCTGTAAAACTAGCATTTACACAATAGGAAAGCCTAACGGGCAGTATAGCAGCTAACTCTTTAAACCTAAATGAAAAAACATGGCACTTATGATTTACTTCTGAAAACTAAGCATTGTGTGCAGAGATTATTCAGCTATCTCCTTTACTTCAGATTTTGTGCTAACATTCATATCTGTAAAACTAGCATTTAGCCTGTAGGAAAGCATAACCGGCGGTATAGCAGCTAACTCTTTAAACCTAAATGAAACAACATGGCACATATGATTTACTTCTGATAACTAAGCATTGTGTGCAGAGATTTTTCAGTTATCTCCTTTACTTCAGTTTTGGGGCTAACATTCCTAGGTGTAAAACTTGCCTTTACACTATAGGAAAGCATAACCGGCGGTATAGCAGCTAACTCTTTAAACCTAAATGAAACAACATGGCACATATGATTTACTTCCGAGAACTAAGCATTGTGTGCAGAGATTTTTCTGCTATCTCCTTTACTTCAGATTTTGTGCTAACATTCATATTTTTATACTCGCATTTACTATATAGGAAAGCATAACTGAGGGTATAGCAGCTAACTCTTTAAACCTAAATGAAACAACATGGCACATATGGTTTACTTCTGAAAACTAAGCATTGTGTGCAGAGATTTTGCGGCTATCTCTTTTCTTTCAGTTTTTGTGCTAACATTCCTATCTGTAAAACTAGCATTTACACTATAGGAAAGCATAACTGGCGGTATAGCAGCTAACTCTTTAAACCTAAATGAAACAACATGGCATATATGATGTACTTCTGAGAACTAAGCATTGTGTGGAGAGATTTTGCGGTTATCTCTTTTCTTTCAGTTTTTGTGCTAACATTCCTATCTGTAATACTAGCTTTTAAACTATACGAAAGCCTAACCGGCGGTATAGCAGCTACCTCTTTAAACCTAAATGAAACAACATGGCACATATGATTTACTTCTGAGAACTAAGCATTGTGTGCAGAGATTTTTCAGTTATCTCCTTTAGTCAGTTTTGGGGCTAACATTCCTATGTGTAAAACTAGCATTTACACTATAGGAAAGCATAACCGGCGGTATAGCAGCTAACTCTTTAAACCTAAATGAAACAACATGGCACATATGATTTACTTCTGAGAACTAAGCATTGTGTGCAGAGATTTTTCAGTTATCTCCTTTACTTCAGTTTTGGGGCTAACATGCCTATGTGTAAAACTAGCCTTTACACTATAGGAAAGCATAACCGGCGGTATAGCAGCTAACTCTTTAAACCTAAATGAAACAACATGGCACATATGATTTACTTCTGAGAACTAAGCCTTGTGTGCAGAGGTTTTGCCGCTATCTCCTTTCTTTCAGTTTTTGTGCTAACATTCCTATCTGTAAAACTAGCATTTACACTATAGAAGGGTTAAGGGGCAGTATAGCAGCTAACTCTTTAAACCTAAATGAAACAACATGGCACATATGATTTACTTCTGAGAACTAAGCATTGTGTGCAGAGATTTTTCAGTTATCTCCTTTACTTCAGTTTTGGTGCTAACATTCCTATCTGTAAAACTAGCATTTACACTATAGGAAAGCATAACCGGCGGTATAGCAGCTAACTCTTTAAACCTAAATGAAACAACATGGCACCTATCATTTACTTCTGAGAACTTAGCATTGTGTGCAGAGATTTTGCGGCTATCTCCTTTCTTTCAGTTTTTGTGCTAACATTCCTTACCGTAAAACTTGCATTTACACTATAGGAAGTCATAACCGGCGGTATAGCAGCTAACTCTTTAAACCTAAATGAAACAACATGGCATATATGATGTACTTCTGAGAACTAAGCATTGTGTGCAGAGATTTTTCAGTTATCTCCTTTACTTCAGTTTTGGTGCTAACATTCATATTTTTATACTCGCATTTACTTTATAGGAAAGCATAACTGAGGGTATAGCAGCTAACTCTTTAAACCTAAATGAAACAACATAGCACTTATGATTTACTTCTGAGAACTAAGCATTGTGTGCAGAGATTATTCAGCTGTCTCCTTTACTTCAGATTTTGTGCTAACATTCATATCTGTAAAACTAGCATTTACACTATAGGAAAGCATAACCGGCGGTATAGCAGCTAACTCTTTAAACCTAAATGAAACAACATGGCACATATGATTTACTTCTGAGAACTAAGCATTGTGTGCAGAGATTTTTCAGTTATCTCCTTTACTTCAGTTTTGGGGCTAACATTCCTATGTGTAAAACTACCATTTACACTATAGGAAAGCATAACCGGCGGTATAGCAGCTAACTCTTTAAACCTAAATGAAACAACATGGCACATATGATTTACTTCTGAGAACTAAGCATTGTGTGCAGAGATTTTTCAGTTATCTCCTTTACTTCAGTTTTGGTGCTAACATTCATATTTTTATACTCGCATTTACTATATAGGAAAGCATAACTGAGGGTATAGCAGCTAACTCTTTAAACCTAAATGAAACAACATGGCACTTATGATTTACTTCTGAGAACTAAGCATTGTGTGCAGAGATTATTCAGCTGTCTCCTTTACTTCAGATTTTGTGCTAACATTCATATCTGTAAAACTAGCATTTACACTATAGGAAAGCATAACCGGCGGTATAGCAGCTAACTCTTTAAACCTAAATGAAACAACATGGCACATATGATTTACTTCTGAGAACTAAGCATTGTGTGCAGAGATTTTTCAGTTATCTCCTTTACTTCAGTTTTGGGGCTAACATTCCTATGTGTGAAACTACCATTTACACTATAGGAAAGCATAACCGGCGGTATAGCAGCTAACTCTTTAAACCTAAATGAAACAACATGGCACATATGATTTACTTCTGAGAACTAAGCATTGTGTGCAGAGATTTTTCAGTTATCTCCTTTACTTCAGTTTTGGCGCTAACATTCATATTTTTATACTCGCATTTACTATATAGGAAAGCATAACTGAGGGTATAGCAGCTAACTCTTTAAACCTAAATGAAACAACATGGCACATATGATTTACTTCTGAGAACTAAGCATTGTGTGCAGAGATTTTTCAGTTATCTCCTTTATTTCAGTTTTGGGGCTAACATTCCTATGTGTAAAACTAGCCTTTACACTATAGGAAAGCATAACCGGCGGTATAGCAGCTAACTCTTTAAACCTAAATGAAACAACATGGCACATATGATTTACTTCTGAGAACTAAGCATTGTGTGCAGAGGTTTTGCGGCTATCTCCTTTCTTTCAGTTTTTGTGCTAACATTCCTATCTGTAAAAGTAGCATTTACACTATAGGAAAGGCTAACGGGCAGTATAGCAGCTAACTCTTTAAACCTAAATGAAACAACATGGCACATATGATTTACTTCTGAGAACTAAGCATTGTGTGCAGAGATTTTTCAGTTATCTCCTTTACTTCAGTTTTGGTGCTAACATTCCTATCTGTAAAACTAGCATTTACACTATAGGAATGCATAACCAGCGGTATAGCAGCTAACTCTTTAAACCTAAATGAAACAACATGGCACCTATCATTTACTTCTGAGAACTTAGCATTGTGTGCAGAGATTTTGCGGCTATCTCCTTTCTTTCAGTTTTTGTGCTAACATTCCTATCTGTAAAACTAGCTTTTACACTATAGGAAAGCATAACCGGCGGTATAGCAGCTAACTCTTTAAACCTAAATGAAACAACATGGCATATATGATGTACTTCTGAGAACTAAGCATTGTGTGCAGAGATTTCGTGGCTATCTCCTTTCTTTCAGTTTTTGTGCTCACATTCCTATCTGTAAAACTAGCCTTTACACTATAGGAAATCCTAAACGGCGGTATAGCAGCTAACTCTTTAAAACTAAATGAAACAACATGGCACCTATCATTTACTTCTGAGAACTTAGCATTGTGTGCAGAGATTTTGCAGCTATCTCCTTTCTTTCAGTTTTTGTGCTAACATTCCTATCTGTAAAACTAGCTTTTACACTATAGGAAAGCCTAACCGGCGGTATAGCAGCTACCTCTTTAAACCTAAATGAAACAACATGGCACATATGATTTTCTTCTGAGAACTAAGCATTGTGTGCAGAGATTTTTCAGTTATCTCCTTTACTTCAGTTTTGGGGCTAACATTCCTATGTGTAAAACTAGCCTTTACACTATAGGAAAGCATAACCGGCGGTATAGCAGCTAACTCTTTAAACCTAAATGAAACAACATGGGACATATGGTTTACTTCTGAGAACTAAGCATTGTGTGCAGAGATTTTGTGGCTATCTCTTTTCTTTCAGTTTTTGTGCTAACATTCCTATCTGAAAAACTGGCATTTACACTATAGGAAAGCATAACCGGCGGTATAGCAGCTAACTCTTTAATCCTAAATGAAACAACATGGCACCTATGATTTACTTCTGAGAACTAAGCATTGTGTGCAGAGATTTTTCAGTTGTCTCCTTTACTTCAGTTTTGGTGCTAACATTCCTATCTATAAAACTAGCATTTACACTATAGAAAAGCATAACCGGCGGTATAGCAGCTAACTCTTTAAACCTAAATGAAACAACATGGCACCTATCATTTACTTCTGAGAAATAGGCATTGTGTGCAGAGATTTTGCGGCTATCTCCTTTCTTTCAGTTTTTGTACTAACATTCCTATCTGTAAAACTAGCCTTTACACTATAGGAAATCCTAAACGGCGGTATAGCAGCTAACTCTTTAAACCTAAATGAAACAACATGGCACATATGATTTACTTCTGAGAACTAAGCATTGTGTGCAGATATTTTTCAGCTATCTCCTTTACTTCAGATTTCTTGCTAACATTCATATCTTTATACTCGCATTTACTATATACGAAAGCATAACTGAGTGTATAGGAGCTAATTCTTGAAACCTGAATGTAACAACATGGCACATATGATTTACTTCTGAGAACTCAGCACTGTGTGCAGAGGTTTTGCGGCTATCTCCTTTCTTTCAGTTTTTGTGCTAACATTCCTATCTGTAAAACTAGCATTTACACAATAGGAAAGCCTAACGGGCAGTATAGGAGCTAACTCTTTAAACCTAAATGAAACAACATGGCACTTATGATTTACTTCTGAAAACTAAGCATTGTGTGCAGAGATTATTCAGCTATCTCCTTTACTTCCGATTTTGTGCTAACATTCATATCTGTAAAACTAGCCTTTACCCTATAGGAAAGCATAACCGGCGGTATAGCAGCTAACTCTTTAAACCTAAATGAAACAACATGGCACATATGATTTACTTCTGAGAACTAAGCATTGTGTGCAGAGATTTTTCAGTTATCTCCTTTACTTCAGTTTTGGGGCTAACATTCCTAGGTGTAAAACTTGCCTTTACACTATAGGAAAGCATAACCGGCGGTATAGCAGCTAACTCTTTAAACCTAAATGAAACAACATGGCACATATGATTTACTTCCGAGAACTAAGCATTGTGTGCAGAGATTTTTCAGCTATCTCCTTTACTTCAGATTTTGTGCTAACATTCATATTTTTATACTCGCATTTACTATATAGGAAAGCATAACTGAGGGTATAGCAGCTAACTCTTTAAACCTAAATGAAACAACATGGCACATATGGTTTACTTCTGAAAACTAAGCATTGTGTGCAGAGATTTTGCGGCTATCTCTTTTCTTTCAGTTTTTGTGCTAACATTTCTATCTGTAAAACTAGCATTTACACTATAGGAAAGCATAACTGGCGGTATAGCAGCTAACTCTTTAAACCTAAATGAAACAACATGGCATATATGATGTACTTCTGAGAACTAAGCATTGTGTGGAGAGATTTTGCGGTTATCTCTTTTCTTTCAGTTTTTGTGCTAACATTCCTATCTGTAATACTAGCTTTTAAACTATAGGAAAGCCTAACCGGCGGTATAGCAGCTACCTCTTTAAACCTAAATGAAACAACATGGCACATATGATTTACTTCTGAGAACTAAGCACTGTGTGCAGAGATTTTTCAGTTATCTCCTTTACTTCAGTTTTGGGGCTAACATTCCTATGTGTAAAACTAGCATTTACACTATAGGAAAGCATAACCGGCGGTATAGCAGCTAACTCTTTAAACCTAAATGAAACAACATGGCACATATGATTTACTTCTGAGAACTAAGCATTGTGTGCAGAGATTTTTCAGTTATCTCCTTTACTTCAGTTTTGGGGCTAACATGCCTATGTGTAAAACTAGCCTTTACACTATAGGAAAGCATAACCGGCGGTATAGCAGCTAACTCTTTAAACCTAAATGAAACAACATGGCACATATGATTTACTTCTGAGAACTAAGCATTGTGTGCAGAGGTTTTGCCGCTATCTCCTTTCTTTCAGTTTTTGTGCTAACATTCCTATCTGTAAAACTAGCATTTACACTATAGGAAAGGCTAACGGGCAGTATAGCAGCTAACTCTTTAAACCTAAATGAAACAACATGGCACATATGATTTACTTCTGAGAACTAAGCATTGTGTGCAGAGATTTTTCAGTTATCTCCTTTACTTCAGTTTTGGTGCTAACATTCCTATGTGTAAAACTAGCCTTTACACTATAGGAAAGCATAACCGGCGGTATAGCAGCTAACTCTTTAAACCTAAATGAAACAACATGGCACCTATCATTTACTTCTGAGAACTTAGCATTGTGTGCAGAGATTTTGCGGCTATCTCCTTTCTTTCAGTTTTTGTGCTAACATTCCTATCTGTAAAACTAGCTTTTACACTATAGGAAAGCCTAACCGGCGGTATAGCAGCTACCTCTTTAAACCTAAATGAAACAACATGGCACATATGATTTACTTCTGAGAACTAAGCATTGTGTGCAGAGATTTTTCAGTTATCTCCTTTACTTCAGTTTTGGTGCTAACATTCATATTTTTATACTCGCATTTACTATATAGGAAAGCAAAACTGAGGGTATAGCAGCTAACTCTTTAAACCTAAATGAAACAACATGGCATATATGATGTACTTCTGAGAACTAAGCATTGTGTGCAGAGATTTTGCGGCTATCTCCTTTCTTTCAGTTTTTCTGCTAAAGTTCCTATCTGTAAAACTAGCCTTTACTCTATAGGAAATCCTAAACGGCGGTATAGCAGCTAACTCTTTAAACCTAAGTGAAACAACATGGCAGATATGATTTACTTCTGAGAACTAAGCATTGTGTGCAGAGATTTTTCAGTTATCTCCTTTACTTCAGTTTTGGGGATAACATTCCTATGTGTAAAACTTGCCTTTACACTATAGGAAAGCATAACCGGCGGAATAGCAGCTAACTCTTTAAACCTAAATGAAACAACATGGCACATATGATTTACTTCTGAGAATTAAGCATTGTGTGCAGAGATTTTTCAGTTATCTCCTTTACTTCAGTTTTGGGGCTAACATTCCTATGTGTAAAACTAGCCTTTACACTATAGGAAAGCATAACCGGCGGTATAGCAGCTAACTCTTTAAACCTAAATGAAACAACATGGGACATATGGTTTACTTCTGAGAACTAAGCATTGTGTGCAGAGATTTTGTGGCTATCTCTTTTCTTTCAGTTTTTGTGCTAACATTCCTATCTGAAAAACTGGCATTTACACTATAGGAAAGCATAACCGGCGGTATAGCAGCTAACTCTTTAAACCTAAGTGAAACAACATGGCACCTATGATTTACTTCTGAGAACTAAGCATTGTGTGCAGAGATTTTTCAGTTGTCTCCTTTACTTCAGTTTTGGTGCTAACATTCCTATCTATAAAACTAGCATTTACACTATAGGAAAGCATAACCGGCGGTATAGCAGCTAACTCTTTAAACCTAAATGAAACAACATGGCACCTATCATTTACTTCTGAGAAATAAGCATTGTGTGCAGAGATTTTGCGGCTATCTCCTTTCTTTCAGTTTTTGTGCTAACATTCCTATCTGTAAAACTAGCCTTTACACTATAGGAAATCCTAAACGGCGGTATAGCAGCTAACTCTTTAAACCTAAATGAAACAACATGGCACATATGATTTACTTCTGAGAACTAAGCATTGTGTGCAGATATTTTTCAGCTATCTCCTTTACTTCAGATTTCTTGCTAACATTCATATCTTTATACTCGCATTTAGTATATACGAAAGCATAACTGAGTGTATAGGAGCTAATTCTTGAAACCTGAATGTAACAACATGGCACATATGATTTACTTCTGAGAACTAAGCATTGTGTGCAGAGGTTTTGCGGCTATCTCCTTTCTTTCAGTTTTTGTGCTAACATTCCTATCTGTAAAACTAGCATTTACACAATAGGAAAGCCTAACGGGCAGTATAGCAGCTAACTCTTTAAACCTAAATGAAACAACATGGCACTTATGAT
Organism: Dasypus novemcinctus; assembly: GCF_030445035.2. Lineage (NCBI taxonomy): Eukaryota > Metazoa > Chordata > Mammalia > Cingulata > Dasypodidae > Dasypus > Dasypus novemcinctus. The sequence continues at coordinate 1,231,290 of NC_080694.1, read as the reverse complement.
TTACTTCTGAAAACTAAGCATTGTGTGCAGAGATTATTCAGCTATCTCCTTTACTTCACCTTTTGTGCTAACATTCATATCTGTAAAACTAGCATTTACCCTGTAGGAAAGCATAACCGGCGGTATAGCAGCTAACTCTTTAAACCTAAATGAAACAACATGGCACATATGATTTACTTCTGATAACTAAGCATTGTGTGCAGAGATTTTTCAGTTATCTCCTTTACTTCAGTTTTGGGGCTAACATTCCTATGTGTAAAACTTGCTTTACACTATAGGAAAGCATAACCGGCGGTATAGCAGCTAACTCTTTAAACCTAAATGAAACAACATGGCACATATGATTTACTTCCGAGAACTAAGCATTGTGTGCAGAGATTTTTCAGCTATCTCCTTTACTTCAGATTTTGTGCTAACATTCATATTTTTATACTCGCATTTACTATGTAGGAAAGCATAACTGAGGGTATAGCAGCTAACTCTTTAAACCTAAATGAAACAACATGGCACATATGGTTTACTTCTGAAAACTAAGCATTGTGTGGAGAGATTTTGCGGTTATCTCTTTTCTTTCAGTTTTTGTGCTAACATTCCTATCTGTAATACTAGCTTTTAAACTATACGAAAGCCTAACCGGCGGTATAGCAGCTACCTCTTTAAACCTAAATGAAACAACATAGCACATATGATTTACTTCTGAGAACTAAGCATTGTGTGCAGAGATTTTTCAGTTATCTCCTTTAGTTCAGTTTTGGGGCTAACATTCCTATGTGTAAAACTAGCCTTTACACTATAGGAAAGCATAACCGGCGGTATAGCAGCTAACTCTTTAAACCTAAATGAAACAACATGGCACATATGATTTACTTCTGAGAACTAAGCATTGTGTGCAGAGGTTTTGTGGCTATCTCCTTTCTTTCAGTTTTTGTGCTAACATTCCTATCTGTAAAAGTAGCATTTACACTATAGGAAAGGCTAACGGGCAGTATAGCAGCTAACTCTTTAAACCTAAATGAAACAACATAGCACATATGATTTACTTCTGAGAACTAAGCATTGTGTGCAGAGATTTTTCAGTTATCTCCTTTACTTCAGTTTTGGTGCTAACATTCCTATCTGTAAAACTAGCATTTACACTATAGGAATGCATAACCGGCGGTATAGCAGCTAACTCTTTAAACCTAAATGAAACAACATGGCACCTATCATTTACTTCTGAGAACTTAGCATTGTGTGCAGAGATTTTGCGGCTATCTCCTTTCTTTCAGTTTTTGTGCTAACATTCCTATCTGTAAAACTAGCTTTTACACTATAGGAAAGCATAACCGGCGGTATAGCAGCTAACTCTTTAAACCTAAATGAAACAACATGGCATATATGATGTACTTCTGAGAACTAAGCATTGTGTGCAGAGATTTCGTGGCTATCTCCTTTCTTTCAGTTTTTGTGCTCACATTCCTATCTGTAAAACTAGCCTTTACACTATAGGAAATCCTAAACGGCGGTATAGCAGCTAACTCTTTAAACCTAAATGAAACAACATGGCACATATGATTTACTTCTGAGAATTAAGCATTGTGTGCAGAGATTTTTCAGTTATCTCCTTTACTTCAGTTTTGGTGCTAACATTCCTATCTGTAAAACTAGCATTTACACTATAGGAAAGCATAACCGGCGGTATAGCAGCTAACTCTTTAAACCTAAATGAAACAACATGGCACCTATCATTTACTTCTGATAACTTAGCATTGTGTGCAGAGATTTTGCAGCTATCTCCTTTCTTTCAGTTTTTGTGCTAACATTCCTATCTGTAAAACTAGTTTTTACACTATAGGAAAGCCTAACCGGCGGTATAGCAGCTACCTCTTTAAACCTAAATGAAACAACATGGCACATATGATTTTCTTCTGAGAACTAAGCATTGTGTGCAGAGATTTTTCAGTTATCTCCTTTACTTCAGTTTTGGGGCTAACATTCCTATGTGTAAAACTAGCCTTTACACTATAGGAAAGCATAACCGGCGGTATAGCAGCTAACTCTTTAAACCTAAATGAAACAACATGGGACATATGGTTTACTTCTGAGAACTAAGCATTGTGTGCAGAGATTTTGTGGCTATCTCTTTTCTTTCAGTTTTTGTGCTAACATTCCTATCTGAAAAACTGGCATTTACACTATAGGAAAGCATAACCGGCGGTATATCAGCTAACTCTTTAAACCTAAATGAAACAACATGGCACCTATGATTTACTTCTGAGAACTAAGCATTGTGTGCAGAGATTTTTCAGTTGTCTCCTTTACTTCAGTTTGGTGCTAACATTCCTATCTATAAAACTAGCATTTACACTATAGGAAAGCATAACCGGCGGTATAGCAGCTAACTCTTTAAACCTAAATGAAACAACATGGCACCTATCATTTACTTCTGAGAAATAACCATTGTGTGCAGAGATTTTGCGGCTATCTCCTTTCTTTCAGTTTTTGTGCTAACATTCCTATCTGTAAAACTAGCCTTTACACTATAGGAAACCCTAAACGGCGGTATAGCAGCTAACTCTTTAAACCTAAATGAAACAACATGGCACATATGATTTACTTCTGAGAACTAAGCATTGAGTGCAGATATTTTTCAGCTATCTCCTTTACTTCAGATTTCTTGCTAACATTCATATCTTTATACTCGCATTTACTATATACGAAAGCATAACTGAGTGTATAGGAGCTAATTCTTGAAACCTGAATGTAACAACATGGCACATATGATTTACTTCTGAGAACTAAGCATTGTGTGCAGAGGTTTTGCGGCTATCTCCTTTCTTTCAGTTTTTGTGCTAACATTCCTATCTGTAAAACTAGCATTTACACAATAGGAAAGCCTAACGGGCAGTATAGCAGCTAACTCTTTAAACCTAAATGAAAAAACATGGCACTTATGATTTACTTCTGAAAACTAAGCATTGTGTGCAGAGATTATTCAGCTATCTCCTTTACTTCAGATTTTGTGCTAACATTCATATCTGTAAAACTAGCATTTAGCCTGTAGGAAAGCATAACCGGCGGTATAGCAGCTAACTCTTTAAACCTAAATGAAACAACATGGCACATATGATTTACTTCTGATAACTAAGCATTGTGTGCAGAGATTTTTCAGTTATCTCCTTTACTTCAGTTTTGGGGCTAACATTCCTAGGTGTAAAACTTGCCTTTACACTATAGGAAAGCATAACCGGCGGTATAGCAGCTAACTCTTTAAACCTAAATGAAACAACATGGCACATATGATTTACTTCCGAGAACTAAGCATTGTGTGCAGAGATTTTTCTGCTATCTCCTTTACTTCAGATTTTGTGGTAACATTCATATTTTTATACTCGCATTTACTATATAGGAAAGCATAACTGAGGGTATAGCAGCTAACTCTTTAAACCTAAATGAAACAACATGGCACATATGGTTTACTTCTGAAAACTAAGCATTGTGTGCAGAGATTTTGCGGCTATCTCTTTTCTTTCAGTTTTTGTGCTAACATTCCTATCTGTAAAACTAGCATTTACACTATAGGAAAGCATAACTGGCGGTATAGCAGCTAACTCTTTAAACCTAAATGAAACAACATGGCATATATGATGTACTTCTGAGAACTAAGCATTGTGTGGAGAGATTTTGCGGTTATCTCTTTTCTTTCAGTTTTTGTGCTAACATTCCTATCTGTAATACTAGCTTTTAAACTATACGAAAGCCTAACCGGCGGTATAGCAGCTACCTCTTTAAACCTAAATGAAACAACATGGCACATATGATTTACTTCTGAGAACTAAGCATTGTGTGCAGAGATTTTTCAGTTATCTCCTTTAGTTCAGTTTTGGGGCTAACATTCCTATGTGTAAAACTAGCATTTACACTATAGGAAAGCATAACCGGCGGTATAGCAGCTAACTCTTTAAACCTAAATGAAACAACATGGCACATATGATTTACTTCTGAGAACTAAGCATTGTGTGCAGAGATTTTTCAGTTATTTCCTTTACTTCAGTTTTGGGGCTAACATGCCTATGTGTAAAACTAGCCTTTACACTATAGGAAAGCATAACCGGCGGTATAGCAGCTAACTCTTTAAACCTAAATGAAACAACATGGCACATATGATTTACTTCTGAGAACTAAGCATTGTGTGCAGAGGTTTTGCCGCTATCTCCTTTCTTTCAGTTTTTGTGCTAACATTCCTATCTGTAAAACTAGCATTTACACTATAGGAAAGGCTAACGGGCAGTATAGCAGCTAACTCTTTAAACCTAAATGAAACAACATGGCACATATGATTTACTTCTGAGAACTAAGCATTGTGTGCAGAGATTTTTCAGTTATCTCCTTTACTTCAGTTTTGGTGCTAACATTCCTATCTGTAAAACTAGCATTTACACTATAGGAAAGCATAACCGGCGGTATAGCAGCTAACTCTTTAAACCTAAATGAAACAACATGGCACCTATCATTTACTTCTGAGAACTTAGCATTGTGTGCAGAGATTTTGCGGCTATCTCCTTTCTTTCAGTTTTTGTGCTAACATTCCTTTCCGTAAAACTTGCATTTACACTATAGGAAGTCATAACCGGCGGTATAGCAGCTAACTCTTTAAACCTAAATGAAACAACATGGCATATATGATGTACTTCTGAGAACTAAGCATTGTGTGCAGAGATTTTTCAGTTATCTCCTTTACTTCAGTTTTGGTGCTAACATTCATATTTTTATACTCGCATTTACTTTATAGGAAAGCATAACTGAGGGTATAGCAGCTAACTCTTTAAACCTAAATGAAACAACATAGCACTTATGATTTACTTCTGAGAACTAAGCATTGTGTGCAGAGATTATTCAGCTGTCTCCTTTACTTCAGATTTTGTGCTAACATTCATATCTGTAAAACTAGCATTTACACTATAGGAAAGCATAACCGGCGGTATAGCAGCTAACTCTTTAAACCTAAATGAAACAACATGGCACATATGATTTACTTCTGAGAACTAAGCATTGTGTGCAGAGATTTTTCAGTTATCTCCTTTACTTCAGTTTTGGGGCTAACATTCCTATGTGTAAAACTACCATTTACACTATAGGAAAGCATAACCGGCGGTATAGCAGCTAACTCTTTAAACCTAAATGAAACAACATGGCACATATGATTTACTTCTGAGAACTAAGCATGGTGTGCAGAGATTTTTCAGTTATCTCCTTTACTTCAGTTTTGGTGCTAACATTCATATTTTTATACTCGCATTTACTATATAGGAAAGCATAACTGAGGGTATAGCAGCTAACTCTTTAAACCTAAATGAAACAACATGGCACTTATGATTTACTTCTGAGAACTAAGCATTGTGTGCAGAGATTATTCAGCTGTCTCCTTTACTTCAGATTTTGTGCTAACATTCATATCTGTAAAACTAGCATTTACACTATAGGAAAGCATAACCGGCGGTATAGCAGCTAACTCTTTAAACCTAAATGAAACAACATGGCACATATGATTTACTTCTGAGAACTAAGCATTGTGTGCAGAGATTTTTCAGTTATCTCCTTTACTTCAGTTTTGGGGCTAACATGCCTATGTGTAAAACTAGCCTTTACACTATAGGAAAGCATAACCGGCGGTATAGCAGCTAACTCTTTAAACCTAAATGAAACAACATGGCACATATGATTTACTTCTGAGAACTAAGCATTGTGTGCAGAGGTTTTGCCGCTATCTCCTTTCTTTCAGTTTTTGTGCTAACATTCCTATCTGTAAAACTAGCATTTACACTATAGGAAAGGCTAACGGGCAGTATAGCAGCTAACTCTTTAAACCTAAATGAAACAACATGGCACATATGATTTACTTCTGAGAACTAAGCATTGTGTGCAGAGATTTTTCAGTTATCTCCTTTACTTCAGTTTTGGTGCTAACATTCCTATGTGTAAAACTAGCCTTTACACTATAGGAAAGCATAACCGGCGGTATAGCAGCTAACTCTTTAAACCTAAATGAAACAACATGGCACCTATCATTTACTTCTGAGAACTTAGCATTGTGTGCAGAGATTTTGCGGATATCTCCTTTCTTTCAGTTTTTGTGCTAACATTCCTATCTGTAAAACTAGCTTTTACACTATAGGAAAGCCTAACCGGCGGTATAGCAGCTACCTCTTTAAACCTAAATGAAACAACATGGCACATATGATTTACTTCTGAGAACTAAGCATTGTGTGCAGAGATTTTTCAGTTATCTCCTTTACTTCAGTTTTGGTGCTAACATTCATATTTTTATACTCGCATTTACTATATAGGAAAGCAAAACTGAGGGTATAGCAGCTAACTCTTTAAACCTAAATGAAACAACATGGCATATATGATGCACTTCTGAGAACTAAGCATTGTGTGCAGAGATTTTGCGGCTATCTCCTTTCTTTCAGTTTTTCTGCTAAAGTTCCTATCTGTAAAACTAGCCTTTACTCTATAGGAAATCCTAAACGGCGGTATAGCAGCTAACTCTTTAAACCTAAGTGAAACAACATGGCAGATATGATTTACTTCTGAGAACTAAGCATTGTGTGCAGAGATTTTTCAGTTATCTCCTTTACTTCAGTTTTGGGGATAACATTCCTATGTGTAAAACTTGCCTTTACACTATAGGAAAGCATAACCGGCGGTATAGCAGCTAACTCTTTAAACCTAAATGAAACAACATGGCACATATGATTTACTTCCGAGAACTAAGCATTGTGTGCAGAGATTTTTCAGCTATCTCCTTTACTTCAGATTTTGTGCTAACATTCATATTTTTATACTCGCATTTACTATATAGGAAAGCATAACTGAAGGTATAGCAGCTAACTCTTTAAACCTAAATGAAACAACATGGCACATATGGTTTACTTCTGAAAACTAAGCATTGTGTGCAGAGATTTTGCGGCTATCTCCTTTCTTTCAGTTTTTCTGCTAACATTCCTATTTGTAAAAGTAGCATTTACACTATAGGAAAGCATAACCGGCGGTATAGCAGCTATCTCTTTAAACCTAAATGAAACAACATGGCATATATGATGTACTTCTGAGAACTAAGCATTGTGTGCAGAGATTTTGCGGCTATCTCCTTTCTTTCAGTTTTTGTGCTAACATTCCTTTCTGTAAAACTTGCATTTACACTATAGGAAATCATAACCGGCGGTATAGCAGCTAACTCTTTAAACCTAAATGAAACAACATGGCACATATGATTTACTTCTGAGAACTAAGCATTGTGTGCAGAGATTTTTCAGTTATCTCCTTTACTTCAGTTTTGGTGCTAACATTCATATTTTTATACTCGCATTTACTATATAGGAAAGCATAACTGAGGGTATAGCAGCTAACTCTTTAAACCTAAATGAAACAACATGGCACATATGATTTACTTCTGAGAACTAAGCATTGTGTGCAGAGATTTTTCAGTTATCTCCTTTACTTCAGTTTTTGGGGCTAACATTCCTATGTGTAAAACTAGCCTTTACACTATAGGAAAGCATAACCGGCGGTATAGCAGCTAACTCTTTAAACCTAAATGAAACAACATGGCACATATGATTTACTTCTGAGAACTAAGCATTGTGTGCAGAGGTTTTGCGGCTATCTCCTTTCTTTCAGTTTTTGTGCTAACATTCCTATCTGTAAAACAAGCATTTACACTATAGGAAAGGCTAACGGGCAGTATAGCAGCTAACTCTTTAAACCTAAATGAAACAACATGGCACATATGATTTACTTCTGAGAACTAAGCATTGTGTGCAGAGATTTTTCAGTTATCTCCTTTACTTCAGTTTTGGTGCTAACATTCCTATCTGTAAAACTAGCATTTACACTATAGGAAAGCATAACCGGCGGTATAGCAGCTACCTCTTTAAACCTAAATTAAACAACATGGCACCTATCATTTACTTCTGAGAACTTAGCATTGTGTGCAGAGATTTTGCGGCTATCTCCTTTCTTTCAGTTTTTGTGCTAACATTCCTATCTGTAAAACTAGCTTTTACACTATAGGAAAGCCTAACCAGCGGTATAGCAGCTACCTCTTTAAACCTAAATGAAACAACATGGCACATATGATTTACTTCTGAGAACTAAGCATTGTGTGCAGAGATTTTTCAGTTATCTCCTTTACTTCAGTTTTGGGGCTAACATTCCTATGTGAAAAACTAGCCTTTACACTATAGGAAAGCATAACCGGCGGTATAGCAGCTAACTCTTTAAACCTAAATGAAACAACATGGCACATATGATTTACTTCTGAGAACTAAGCATTGTGTGCAGAGATTTTTCAGTTATCTCCTTTAATTCAGTTTTGGTGCTAACATTCCTATCTGTAAAACTTGCATTTACACTATAGGAAAGCATAACAGGCGGTATAGCAGATAACTCTTTAAATGTAAATGAAACAACATGGCACATATGATTTACTTCTGAGAACTAAGCATTGTGTGCAGAGATTATTCAGCTATCTCCTTTACATCAGATTTTGTGCTAACATTCATATCTGTAAAACTAGCATTTACACTATAGGAAAGCATAACCGGCGGTATAGCAGCTAACTTTTTAAACCTTCATGAAACAACATGGCACCTATCATTTACTTCTGAGAACTAAGCATTGTGTGCAGAGATTTTGCGGCTATCTCCTTTCTTTCAGTTTTTGTGCTAACATTCCTATCTATAAAACTAGCCTTTACACTATAGGAAAGCATAACCGGCGGTATAGCAGCTAACTCTTTACACCTAAATGAAACAACATGGCACTTATGATTTACTTCTGAGAACTAAGCATTGTGTGCAGAGATTATTCAGCTATCTCCTTTACTTCAGATTTTGTGCTAACATTCATATCTGTAAAACTAATATTTACACTATAGGAAAGCATAACCGGCGGTATAGCAGCTAACTCTTTAAACCTAAATGAAACAACATGGCATATAAGATGTACTTCTGAGAACTAAGCATTGTGTGCAGAGATTTCGTGGCTATCTCCTTTCTTTCAGTTTTTGTGCTAACATTCCTATCTGTAAAACTAGCCTTTACACTATAGGTAATCCTAAACGGCGGTATAGCAGCTAACTCTTTAAACCTAAATGAAACAACATGGCACATATGATTTACTTCTGAGAATTAAGCATTGTGTGCAGAGATTTTTCAGTTATCTCCTTTACTTCAGTTTTGGTGCTAACATTCCTATCTGTAAAACTAGCATTTACACTATAGGAAAGCATAACCGGCGGTATAGCAGCTAACTCTTTAAACCTAAATGAAACAACATGGCACCTATCATTTACTTCTGAGAACTTAGCATTGTGTGCAGAGATTTTGCGGCTATCTCCTTTCTTTCAGTTTTTGTGCTAACATTCCTATCTGTAAAACTAGCTTTTACACTATAGGAAAGCCTAACCGGCGGTATAGCAGCTACCTCTTTAAACCTAAATGAAACAACATGGCACATATGATTTTCTTCTGAGAACTAAGCATTGTGTGCAGAGATTTTTCAGTTATCTCCTTTACTTCAGTTTTGGTGCTAACATTCATATTTTTATACTCGCATTTACTATATAGGAAAGCAAAACTGAGGGTATAGCAGCTAACTCTTTAAACCTAAATGAAACAACATGGCATATATGATGTACTTCTGAGAACTAAGCATTGTGTGCAGAGATTTTGCGGCTATCTCCTTTCTTTCAGTTTTTCTGCTAACATTCCTATCTGTAAAACTAGCCTTTACTCTATAGGAAATCCTAAACGACGGTATAGCAGCTAACTCTTTAAACCTAAATGAAACAACATGGCAGATATGATTTACTTCTGAGAACTAAGCATTGTGTGCAGAGATTTTTCAGTTATCTCCTTTACTTCAGTTTTGGGGCTAACATTCCTATGTGTAAAACTTGCCTTTACATTATAGGAAAGCATAACCGGCGGTATAGCAGCTAACTCTTTAAACCTAAATGAAACAACATGGCACATATGATTTACTTCCGAGAACTAAGCATTGTGTGCAGAGATTTTTCAGCTATCTCCTTTACTTCAGATTTTGTGCTAACATTCATATTTTTATACTCGCATTTACTATATAGGAAAGCATAACTGAGGGTATAGCAGCTAACTCTTTAAACCTAAATGAAACAACATGGCACATATGGTTTACTTCTGAAAACTAAGCATTGTGTGCAGAGATTTTGCGGCTATCTCCTTTCTTTCAGTTTTTCTGCTAACATTCCTATCTGTAAAAGTAGCATTTACACTATAGGAAAGCATAAGGGGCGGTATAGGAGCTATCTCTTTAAACCTAAATGAAACAACATGGCATATATGATGTACTTCTGAGAACTAAGCATTGTGTGCAGAGATTTTGCGGCTATCTCCTTTCTTTCAGTTTTTGTGCTAACATTCCTTTCTGTAAAACTTGCATTTACACTATAGGAAATAATAACCGGCGGTATAGCAGCTAACTCTTTAAACCTAAATGAAACAACATGGCACATATGATTTACTTCTGAGAACTAAGCATTGTGTGCAGAGATTTTTCAGTTTTCTCCTTTACTTCAGTTTTGGTGCTAACATTCATATTTTTATACTCGCATTTACTATATAGGAAAGCATAACTGAGGGTATAGCAGCTAACTCTTTAAACCTAAATGAAACAACATGGCACATATGCTTTACTTCTGAAAACTAAGCATTGTGTGCAGAGATTTTGCGGCTATCTCCTTTCTTTCAGTTTTTGTGCTAACATTCCTATCTGTAAAACTAGCATTTACACTATAGGAAAGCATAACCCGCGGTATAGCAGCTAACTCTTTAAACCTAAATGAAACAACATGGCATATATGGTGTACTTCTGAGAACTAAGCATTGTGTGGAGAGATTTTGCGGTTATCTCCTTTCTTTCAGTTTTTGTGCTAACATTCCTATCTGTAATACTAGCTTTTAAACTATAGGAAAGCCTAACCGGCGGTATAGCAGCTACCTCTTTAAACCTAAATGAAACAACATGGCACATATGGTTTACTTCTGAGAACTAAGCATTGTGTGCAGAGATTTTGCGGCTATCTCCTTTCTTTCAGTTTTTGTGCTAACATTCCTATCTGTAAAACTAGCATTTACACTATAGGAAATCATAACCGGTGGTGTAGCAGCTAACTCTTTAAACCTAAATGAAACAACATGGCACATATGATTTACTTCTGAGAACTAAGCATTGTGTGCAGAGATTTTTCAGTTATCTCCTTTACTTCAGTTTTGGTGCTAACATTCATATTTTTATACTCGCATTTACTATATACGAAAGCATAACTGAGTGTATAGCAGTTAATTCTTGAAACCTGAATGTAACAACATGGCACATATTATTTACTTCTGTGAACTAAGCATTGTGTGCAGAGGTTTTGCGGCTATCTCCTTTCTTTCAGTTTTTGTGCTAACATTCCTATCTGTAAAACTAGCATTTACACAATAGGAAAGCCTAACGTGCAGTATAGCAGCTAACTCTTTAAACCTAAATGAAACAACATGGCACTTATGATTTACTTCTGAAAACTAAGCATTGTGTGCAGAGATTATTCAGCTATCTCCTTTACTTCAGATTTTGTGCTCACATTCATATCTGTAAAACTAGCATTTACACTATAGGAAAACATAACCGGCGGTATAGCAGCTAACTCTTTAAACCTAAATGAAACAACATGGCACATATGATTTACTTCTGAGAACTAAGCATTGTGTGCAGAGATTTTTCAGTTATCTCCTTTACTTCAGTTTTGGGGCTAACATTCCTATGTGTAAAACTAGCCTTTACACTATAGGAAAGCATAACCGGCGGTATAGCAGCTAACTCTTTAAACCTAAATGAAACAACATGGCACATATGGTTTACTTCTGAGAACTAAGCATTGTGTGCAGAGATTTTGTGGCTATCTCTTTTCTTTCAGTTTTTGTGCTAACATTCCTATCTGAAAAATTAGCATTTACACTATAGGAAAGCATAACCGGCGGTATAGCAGCTAACTCTTTAAACCTAAATGAAACAACATGGCACCTATTATTTACTTCTGAGAACTAAGCATTGTGTGCAGAGATTTTTCAGTTGTCTCCTTTACTTCAGTTTTGGTGCTAACATTCCTATCTATAAAACTAGCATTTACACTATAGGAAAGCATAACCGGCGGTATAGCAGCTAACTCTTTAAACCTAAATGAAACAACATGGCACCTATCATTTACTTCTGAGAACTAAGCATTGTGTGCAGAGATTTTTCGGCTATCTCCTTTCTTTCAGTTTTTGTCCTAACATTCCTATCTGTAAAACTAGCCTTTACACTATAGGAAATCCTAAACGGCGGTATAGCAGCTAACTCTTTAAACCTAAATGAAACAACATGGCACATATGATTTACTTCTGAGAACTAAGCATTGTGTGCAGAGATTTTTCAGCTATCTCCTTTACTTCAGATTTCTTGCTAACATTCATATCTTTATACTCACATTTACTATATACGAAAGCATAACTGAGTGTATAGGAGCTAATTCTTGAAACCTGAATGTAACAACATGGCACATATGATTTACTTCTGAGAACTAAGCATTGTGTGCAGAGGTTTTGCGGCTATCTCCTTTCTTTCAGTTTTTGTGCTAATATTCCTATCTGTAAAACTAGAATTTACACAATAGGAAAGCCTAACGGGCAGTATAGCAGCTAACTCTTTAAACCTAAATGAAACAACATGGCACTTATGATTTACTTCTGAAAACTAAGCATTGTGTGCAGAGATTATTCAGCTATCTCCTTTACTTCAGATTTTGTGCTAACATTCATATCTGTAAAACTAGCATTTACACTATAGGAAAGCATAACCGGCGGTATAGCAGCTAACTCTTTAAACCTAAATAAAACAACATGGCACATATGATTTACTTCTGAGAACTAAGCATTGTGTGTAGAGCTTTTTCAGTTATCTCCTTTACTTCAGTTTTGGGGCTAACATTCCTATGTGTAAAACTAGCATTTACACTATAGGGAAGCATAACCGGCGGTATAGCAGCTAACTCTTTACACCTAAATGAAACAACATGGCACTTATGATTTACTTCTGAGAACTAAGCATTGTGTGCAGAGATTATTCAGCTATCTCCTTTACTTCAGATTTTGTGCTAACATTCATATCTGTAAAACTAACATTTACACTATAGGAAAGCATAACCGGCGGTATAGCAGCTAACTCTTTAAACCTAAATGAAACAACATGGCACATATGGTTTACTTCTGAAAACTAAGCATTGTATGCAGAGATTTTGCGGCTATCCCCTTTCTTTCAGTTTTTGTGCTAACATTCCTATCTGTAAAACTAGCTTTTACACTATAGGAAAGCATAACAGGCGGTATAGCAGCTAACTCTTTAAACCTAAATGAAACAACATGGCATATATGATGTACTTCTGAGAACTAAGCATTGTGTGCAGAGATTTCGTGGCTATCTCCTTTCTTTCAGTTTTTGTGCTAACATACCTATCTGTAAAACTAGCCTTTACACTATAGGTAATCCTAAATGGCGGTATAGCAGCTAACTCTTTAAACCTAAATGAAACAACATGGCACATATGATTTACTTCTGAGAATTAAGCATTGTGTGCAGAGATTTTTCAGTTATCTCCTTTACTTCAGTTTTGGTGCTAACATTCCTATCTGTAAAACTAGCATTTACACTATAGGAAAGCATAACCGGCGGTATAGCAGCTAACTCTTTAAACCTAAATGAAACAACATGGCACCTATCATTTACTTCTGAGAACTTAGCATTGTGTGCAGAGATTTTGCAGCTATCTCCTTTCTTTCAGTTTTTGTGCTAACATTCCTATCTGTAAAACTAGCTTTTACACTATAGGAATGCATAACCGGCGGTATAGCAGCTACCTCTTTAAACCTAAATGAAACAACATGGCACATATGATTTTCTTCTGAGAACTAAGCATTGTGTGCAGAGATTTTTCAGTTATCTCCTTTACTTCAGTTTTGGGGCTAACATTCCTATGTGTAAAACTAGCCTTTACACTATAGGAAAGCATAACCGGCGGTATAGCAGCTAACTCTTTAAACCTAAATGAAACAACATGGCACATATGGTTTACTTCTGAGAACTAAGCATTGTGTGCAGAGATTTTGTGGCTATCTCTTTTCTTTCAGTTTTTGTGCTAACATTCCTATCTGAAAAACTAGCATTTACACTATAGGAAAGCATAACCGGCGGTATAGCAGCTAACTCTTTAAACCTAAATGAAACAACATGGCACCTATGATTTACTTCTGAGAACTAAGCATTGTGTGCAGAGATTTTTCAGTTGTCTCCTTTACTTCAGTTTTGGTGCTAACATTTCTATCTATAAAACTAGCATTTACACTATAGGAAAGCATAACCGGTGGTATAGCAGCTAACTCTTTAAACCTAAATGAAACAACATGGCACCTATCATTTACTTCTGAGAAATAAGCATTGTGTGCAGAGATTTTGCGGCTATCTCCTTTCTTTCAGTTTTTGTCCTAACATTCCTATCTGTAAAACTAGCCTTTACACTATAGGAAATCCTAAACGGCGGTATAGCAGCTAACTCTTTAAACCTAAATGAAACAACATGGCACATATGATTGACTTCTGAGAACTAAGCATTGTGTGCAGAGATTTTTCAGCTATCTCCTTTACTTCAGATTTCTTGCTAACATTCATATCTTTATACTCGCATTTACTATATACGAAAGCATAACTGAGTGTTTAGGAGCTAATTCTTGAAACCTGAATGTAACAACATGGCACATATGATTTACTTCTGAGAACTAAGCATTGTGTGCAGAGGTTTTGCGTCTATCTCCTTTCTTTCAGTTTTTGTGCTAACATTCCTTTCTGTAAAACTAGCATTTACACAATAGGAAAGCCTAACGGGCAGTATAGCAGCTAACTCTTTAAACCTAAATGAAACAACATGGCACTTATGATTTACTTCTGAGAAATAAACATTGTGTGCAGAGATTATTCAGCTATCTCCTTTACTTCAGATTTTGTGCTAACATTCATATTTTTATACTCGCATTTACTATATAGGAAAGCTTAACTGAGGGTATAGCAGCTAACTCTTTAAACCTAAATGAAACAACATGGCTCATATGGTTTACTTCTGAAAACTAAGCATTGTGTGCAGAGATTTTGCGGCTATCTCCTTTCTTTCAGTTTTTGAGCTAACATTCCTATCTGTAATACTAGCTTTTACACTATAGGAAAGCCTAACCGGCGGTATAGCAGCTACCTCTTTAAACCTAAATGAAACAACATGGCACATATGATTTACTTCTGAGAACTAAGCATTGTGTGCAGAGATTTTTCAGTCATCTCCTTTACTTCAGTTTTCGGGCTAACATTCCTATGTGTAAAACTAGCATTTACACTATAGGAAAGCATAACCGGCGGTATAGCAGCTAACTCTTTAAACCTAAATGAAACAACATGGCACATATGATTTACTTCTGAGAACTAAGCATTTTGTGCAGAGATTTTTCAGTTATCTCCTTTACTTCAGTTTTGGGGCTAACATTCCTATGTGTAAAACTAGCCTTTACACTATAGGAAAGCATAACCGGCGGTATAGCAGCTAACTCTTTAAACCTAAAAGAAACAACATGGCACATATGGTTTACTTCTGAGAACTAAGCATTGTGTGCAGAGATTTTGCGGCTATCTCCTTTCTTTCAGTTCTTGTGCTAACATTCCTATTTGTAAAACTAGCATTTACACTATAGGAAAGCATAACCGGCGGTATAGCAGCTAACTCTTTAAACATAAATGAAACAATATGGTACATATGATTTACTTCCGAGAACTAAGCATTGTGTGCAGAGGTTTTTCAGCTATCTCCTTTACTTCAGATTTTGTGCTAACATTCATATTTTTATACTCGCATTTACTATATAGGAAAGCATAACTGAGGGTATAGCAGCTAACTCTTTAAACCTAAATGAAACAACATGGCACATATGGTTTACTTCTGAAAACTAAGCATTGTGTGCAGAGATTTTGCGGCCATCTCCTTTCTTTCAGTTTTTGTGCTAACATTCCTATTTGTAAAACTAGCATTTACACTATAGGAAAGCATAACCGGCGGTATAGCAGCTAACTCTTTAAACATAAATGAAACAACATGGCACATATGGCATTTACACTATAGGAAAGCATAACCGGCGGTATAGCAGCTAACTCTTTAAACCTAAATGAAACAACATGGCACATATGGTTTACTTCTGAGAACTAAGCATTGTGTGCAGAGATTTTGCGGCTATCTCCTTTCTTTCAGTTCTTGTGCTAACATTCCTATCTGTAAAACTAGCATTTACACTATAGGAAAGCATAACCGGCGGTATAGCAGCTAACTCTTTAAACCTAAATGAAACAACATGGCACATATGATTTACTTCTGAGAACTAAGCTTTTTGTGCAGAGTATTTGCAGCTATCTCCTTTACTTCAGTTTTTGTGCTAACATTCCTATCTGTAAATCTAGCTTTTACACAATAGGAAAGCATAACCGGCAGTATAGCGGCTAAGTCTTTAAACATAAATTAAACAACATGGCCCATATGATTGACTTCTGAGAAGTAAGCATTGTGTGCAGAGATTTTGAAGCTATCTCCTTTCTTTCAGTTTTTGTGCGAACATTCCTATTTGTAAAATGAGCATTTACACAATAGGAAAGCATAACCGGCGTTTAAGCAGCTAACTCCTTAAACCTAAATGAAACAACATGGCACATATGATTTACTTCTGAGAACTAAGCATTGTGTACAGAGATTTTGCCCCTATCTCCTTTACTTCGGTTTTTGTGCTAACATTCCTTTCTGTAAAACTAGCATTTTCACAATAGGAAAGCATAACCGGCGTTATAGCAGCTAAGTCTTTAAACCTAAATGAAACAACATGGCACATATGATTTCATTCTGAGAACTAAGCATTGGGTGCAGAGATTTTGCGGGTAAATCCTTCCTTTCAGTTTTTGTGCTAACATTCCTATCTGTAAAACTAGCATTTACATTATAGGAAACCATAACCGGCGGTATAGCAGCTAACTCCTTAAACCTAAATGAAAGAACATGGCACATATGATTGACTTCTGAGAACTAAGCATTGTGTGCAGAGATTATGCAGCTATCTCCTTTCTTTAAGTTTTTGTGCTAATATTCCTATCTGTAAAACTATCATTTACACTATAGGAAAGCATAACTGGCGGTATAGCAGCTAACTCTTTAAACCTAAATGAAACAACATGGCACATATGATTGACTTCTGAGAACTTAGCATTGTGTGCAGAGATTTTGCCGCTATCTCCTTTACTTCAGTTTTTGTGCTAACATTCCTATCTGTAAAACTAGCTTTTACACTATAGGAAAGCATAACCAGCGGTATAGCAGCTAACTCTTTAAACCTAAATGAAACAACGTTGCACATATGATTGACTTCTGAGAACTAAGCATTGTGTGCAGAGATTTTGCAGCTATCTCCTTTCTTTCAGTTTTTGTGCTAAAATTCCTATCTGTAAAACTACCTTTTACACTATAGGAAAGCGTACCCAGTGGTTAAGAAGCTAACTCTTTAAACCTAAATGAAACAACATCTCACATATGATGTAGTTCTGAGAACTAAGCATTGTGTGCTGAGATTTTGCAGCTATCTCCTTTCTTTCACTTTTTGTGCTAACATTCCTATCTGTAAAACTAGCATTTACACTATAGGAAAGAATAACAGGCAGTATAGCAGCTAACTCTTTAAACCTAAATGAAACAACATGGCACATATGGTAGACTCCTGAGAACTAAGCATTGTGTGCAGAGATTTTGCAGCTACCTCCTTTCTTTCAGTTTTTGTGCTAAAATTCCTATCTGTAAAACTAGCATTTACACTATAGGAAAGCATAACCGGCGGTATAGCAGCTAACTCTTTAAACCTAAATGAAACAACATGGCACATATGATTTCTTTCTGAGAACTAAGCATTGTGTGCAGAGATTTTAGGGTAACTCCTTAATTTGAGTTTTTGTGCTAACATTCCTATCTGTAAAACTAGCATTTACACTATAGGAAAGCATAACCGGCGGGATAGCAGCTAACTCTTTAAACTTAAATGAAAGAACATAGCACATATGATTTACTTCTGAGAACTAAGCAATGTGCGCAGAGATTTTGCAGCTATCTCCTTTATTTCAGTTTTTGTGCTTACATTCCTATCTGCAAAACTAGCATTTACACTACAGAAAAGCATAACCGGCTTTATAGCAGCTAACTCTTTAAACCTAAATGAAACAACATGGCACATATGATTGAATTCTGAGAACTAAGCATTGTGTGCAGAGATTTTGCCGCTATCTCCTTTACTTCAGTTTTTGTGCTAACATTCCTATCTGTAAAACTAGCATTTACACTATAGAAAAGCATAACCGGTGGTATAGCATCTAACTCTTTAAACCTAAATGAAAGAACATGGCACATATGGTTTACTTCTGAAAACTAAGCATTATGTGCAGAGATTTTGCAGGTATCTCCTTTACTTCAGTTTTTGTACTAACATTCCTATCTGTAAAACTACCATTTACACTATAGGAAAGCATAACCGGCGGTATAGCAGATAACTCTTTAAACCTAAATGAAACAACATGGCACATATGATTGACTTTTGAGAATTAAGCATTGTGTGCCGAGATTTTGCAGCTATCTCCTTTCTTTCAGTTTTTGTGCTAATATTCCTATCTCTAAAACTAACATTTACACAATAGGAAAGCATAACCGGCGGTATAGCAGCTAACTCTTCAAACCTAAATGAAACAACATGGCACATATGATTGTCTTCTGAGAACTAAGCATTGTGTGCAGAGATTTCGCAGCTATCTCCTTTCTTTCAGTTTTTGTGCGACCATTCCTATCTGTAAAACTAGCATTTACACTATAGGAAAGCATAACCGGCGGTATAGCAGCTAACTCTTTAAACCTAAATGAAACAACATGGCACATATGATTTCATTCTGAGAACTAAGCATTGGTTGCAGAGATTTTGCGGGTAATTCCTTTACTTCAGTTTTTGTGCTAACATTTCTATCTGTAAAATTACCATTTACACTATAGGAAAGCATAACGGGTGATATAGCAGCTAACTCTTTAAACCTAAATGAAACAACGTTGCACATATGATTTACTTCTGAGACCTAAGCATTGTGTGAAGAGATTTTGCAGCTATCTCCTTTCTTTCACTTTTTGTGCTAACATTCCTATCTGTAAAACTAGCATTTACACAATAGGAAAGCATAACCGGCGGTATAGCAGCTAACTCTTCAAACCTAAATGAAACAACATGGCACATATGATTTACTTGTGAGAACTAAGCTTTTTGTGCACAGTATTTGCAGCTATCTCCTTTACTTCAGTTTTTGTGCTAAAATTCCTATCTGTAAATCTAGCTTTTACACAATAGGAAAGCATAACCGGCGGTATAGCAGCTAAGTCTTTAAACCTAAATGAAACAACATGGCACATATGATTTCCTTCTGAGACCTAAGCATTGTGTGCAAAGATTTTGCGGGTAACTCCTTCCTTTCAGTTTTTGTGCTAACATTCCTATCTGTAAAACTAGTGTTTACACTATAGGAAAGCATAACCGGCGGTATAGCAGCTAACTCCTTAAACCTAAATGAAAGAACATGGCACATATGATTGACTTCTGAGAACTAAGCATTGTGTGCAGAGATTTTGCAGCTATCTCCTTTCTTTAAGTTTTTGTGCTAATATTCCTATCTGTAAAACTCCAATTTAAACTATAGGAAAGCATAACCGGCGGTATAGCAGCTAACTGTTTAAACCTAAATGAAACAACATGGCACCTATGATTTACTTCTGAGAACTAAGCATTGTGTGCAGAGATTTTCCGTCTATCTCCTTTACTTCAGTGTTTGTGCTAACATTCCTATCTGTAAAACTACCTTTTAAACTATAGGAAAGCATAACCGGCGGTATAGCAGCTAACTCTTTAAACCTAAATGAAACAACGTTGCACATATGATTGACTTCAGAGAACTAAGCATTGTGTGCAGAGATTTTGCAGCTATCTCCTTTCTTTCAGTTTTTGTTCTAACATTCCAATCTGTAAAACTAGCTTTTACACAATAGGAAAGCATAACCGGCGGTATAGCAGCTAACTCTTCAAACCTAAATGAAACAACATGGCACATATGATTTACTTCTGAGAACTAAGCTTTTTTGTGCAGAGTATTTGCAGCTATCTCCTTTACTTCAGTTTTTGTGCTAACATTCCTATCTGTAAATCTAGCTTTTACACAATAGGAAAGCATAACCGGCAGTATAGCGGCTAAGTCTTTAAACATAAATGAAACAACATGGCCCATATGATTGACTTCTGAGAAGTAAGTATTGTGTGCAGAGATTTTGAAGCTATCTCCTTTCTTTCAGTTTTTGTGCGAACATTCCTATTTGTAAAATTAGCATTTACACAATAGGAAAGCATAACCGGCGTTTAAGCAGCTAACTCCTTAAACCTAAATGAAACAACATGGCGCATATGATTTACTTCTGAGAACTAAGCATTGTGTGCAGAGATTTTGCGGGTAACTCCTTTCTTTCAGTTTTTGTGCAAACATTCCTATCTGTAAAACTACCATTTACACTATAGGAAAGCATAACCGGCGGTATAGCAGCTAACTCTTCAAACCTAAATGAAACAACATGGCACATGTGATTTTCTCCTGAGAACTAAGCTTTGTGTGCAGACATTTTGCAGCTATCTCCTTTACTTCAGTTTTTGTGCTAACATTCCTATCTGTAAAACTACCTTTTACACTATAGGAAAGCTTAACCAGCGGTATAGCAGCTAAGTCTTTAAACCTAAATGAAACAACATGGCACATATGATTTCCTTCTGAGAAGTAAGCATTGTGTGCAGAGATTTTGCGGGTAACTCCTTCCTTTCAGTTTTTGTGCTAACATTCCTATCTGTAAAACTAGCATTTACACTATAGGAAAGCATAACCGGCGTTTAAGCAGCTAACTCTTTAAACCTAAATGAAACAACATGGCACATATGATTTACTTCTGAGAACTAAGCATTGTGTGCAGAGTTTGCAGGTATCTCCTTTCTTTCAGTTTTTGTGCAAACATTCCTATCTGTAAAACTACCATTTACACTATAGGAAAGCATAACCGGCGGTATAGCAGCTAACTCTTTAAACCTAAATGAAACAACAGGGCAAATGTGATTTTCTCCTGAGAACTAAGGTTTGTGTGCAGACATTTTGCAGCTATCTCCTTTACTTCAGTTTTTGTGCTAACATTCCTATTTGTAAAACTACCATTTACACTATAGGAAAGCATAACCGGCGGTATAGCAGCTAACTCTTTAAACCTAAATGAAACAACATGGCACATATGATTTACTTCTGAGAACCAAGCATTGTGTGCAGAGATTTTGCCGCCATCTCCTTTACTTCAGTTTTTGTGCTATCATTCCTATCTGTAAAACAACCATTTACACTATAGGAAAGCATAACCGGCGGTATAGCAGCTAACTCTTCAAATCTAAATGAAACAACATGGCACATATGATTTACTTCTGAGAACTAATCTTTTTGTGCAGAGTATTTGCAGCTATCTCCTTTACTTCAGTTTTTGTGCTAACATTCCTATCTGTAAAACTAGCTCTTACACAATAGGAAAGCATAACCGGCGGTATAGCAGCTAAGTCTTTAAACCTAAATGAAACAACATGGCACATATGATTTCATTCTGAGAACTAAGCATCGTGTGCAGATATTTTGCTAGTAACTCTTTTCTTTCAGTTTTTGTGCTAACATTCCTATCTGTAAAACTTGCATTTACACTATAGGAAAGCATAACTGGTGGTATACCAGCTAACTCTTTAAACCTAAGTGAAACAACATGGCACATATGATTTACTTCTGAGAACTAAGCATTGTGTGCGGAGATTTTGGAGCTATCTCCGTTCTTTCACTTTTTGTGCTAACATTCCTATCTGTAAAACTACCTTTTAAACTATAGGAAAGCATACCCGGTGGTTAAGAAGCTAACTCTTTAAACCTAAATGAAACAACATGGCACATATGATTTACTTCTGAAAACCAAGCATTGTGTGCAGAGATTTTGCCGCCATCTCCTTTACTTCAGTTTTTGTGCTAACATTTCTATCTGTAAAACTAGCATTTACACTATAGGAAAGCATAACCGGCGGTATAGCAGCTAACTCTATAAACTTAAATGAAAGAACATAGCACATATGATTTACTTCTGAGAACTAAGCATTGTGTGCAGAGATTTTGCAGCTATCTCCTTTCTTTCAGTTTTTGTTCTTACATTCCTATCTGCAAAACTAGCATTTACACTATAGAAAAGCATAACCGGCTTTATAGCAGCTAACTCTTTAAACCTAAATGAAAGAACATGGCACATATGGTTTACTTCTGAAAACTAAGCATTGTGTGCAGAGATTTTGCAGCTATCTCCTTTACTTCAGTTTTTGTGCTAACATTCCTATCTGTAAAACTAGCATTTACACTATAGAAAAGCATAACCGGCGGTATAGCAGCTAACTCTTTAAACCTAAATGAAACAACATGGCACATATGATTGACTTTTGAGAATTAAGCATTGTGTGCCGAGATTTTGCAGCTATCTCCTTTCTTTCAGTTTTTGTGCTAATATTCCTATCTCTAAAACTAGCATTTACACAATAGGAAAGCATAACCGGCGGTATAGCAGCTAACTCTTCAAACCTAAATGAAACAAAATGGGACATATGATTTACTTCTGAGAACTAAGCTTTTTGTGGAGAGTATTTGCAGCTATCTCCTTTACTTCAGTTTTGGTGCTAACATTCCTATCTGTAAAACTAGCATTTACACTATAGGAAAGCATAACCGGCGGTATAGCAGCTAACTCTTTAAACCTAAATGAAACAACATGGCACCTATCATTTACTTCTGAGAACTTAGCATTGTGTGCAGAGATTTTGCAGCTATCTCCTTTCTTTCAGTTTTTGTGCTAACATTCCTATCTGTAAAACTAGCTTTTACACTATAGGAATGCATAACCGGCGGTATAGCAGCTACCTCTTTAAACCTAAATGAAACAACATGGCACATATGATTTTCTTCTGAGAACTAAGCATTGTGTGCAGAGATTTTTCAGTTATCTCCTTTACTTCAGTTTTGGGGCTAACATTCCTATGTGTAAAACTAGCCTTTACACTATAGGAAAGCATAACCGGCGGTATAGCAGCTAACTCTTTAAACCTAAATGAAACAACATGGCACATATGGTTTACTTCTGAGAACTAAGCATTGTGTGCAGAGATTTTGTGGCTATCTCTTTTCTTTCAGTTTTTGTGCTAACATTCCTATCTGAAAAACTAGCATTTACACTATAGGAAAGCATAACCGGCGGTATAGCAGCTAACTCTTTAAACCTAAATGAAACAACATGGCACCTATGATTTACTTCTGAGAACTAAGCATTGTGTGCAGAGATTTTTCAGTTGTCTCCTTTACTTCAGTTTTGGTGCTAACATTTCTATCTATAAAACTAGCATTTACACTATAGGAAAGCATAACCGGTGGTATAGCAGCTAACTCTTTAAACCTAAATGAAACAACATGGCACCTATCATTTACTTCTGAGAAATAAGCATTGTGTGCAGAGATTTTGCGGCTATCTCCTTTCTTTCAGTTTTTGTCCTAACATTCCTATCTGTAAAACTAGCCTTTACACTATAGGAAATCCTAAACGGCGGTATAGCAGCTAACTCTTTAAACCTAAATGAAACAACATGGCACATATGATTGACTTCTGAGAACTAAGCATTGTGTGCAGAGATTTTTCAGCTATCTCCTTTACTTCAGATTTCTTGCTAACATTCATATCTTTATACTCGCATTTACTATATACGAAAGCATAACTGAGTGTTTAGGAGCTAATTCTTGAAACCTGAATGTAACAACATGGCACATATGATTTACTTCTGAGAACTAAGCATTGTGTGCAGAGGTTTTGCGTCTATCTCCTTTCTTTCAGTTTTTGTGCTAACATTCCTTTCTGTAAAACTAGCATTTACACAATAGGAAAGCCTAACGGGCAGTATAGCAGCTAACTCTTTAAACCTAAATGAAACAACATGGCACTTATGATTTACTTCTGAGAAATAAACATTGTGTGCAGAGATTATTCAGCTATCTCCTTTACTTCAGATTTTGTGCTAACATTCATATTTTTATACTCGCATTTACTATATAGGAAAGCTTAACTGAGGGTATAGCAGCTAACTCTTTAAACCTAAATGAAACAACATGGCTCATATGGTTTACTTCTGAAAACTAAGCATTGTGTGCAGAGATTTTGCGGCTATCTCCTTTCTTTCAGTTTTTGAGCTAACATTCCTATCTGTAATACTAGCTTTTACACTATAGGAAAGCCTAACCGGCGGTATAGCAGCTACCTCTTTAAACCTAAATGAAACAACATGGCACATATGATTTACTTCTGAGAACTAAGCATTGTGTGCAGAGATTTTTCAGTCATCTCCTTTACTTCAGTTTTCGGGCTAACATTCCTATGTGTAAAACTAGCATTTACACTATAGGAAAGCATAACCGGCGGTATAGCAGCTAACTCTTTAAACCTAAATGAAACAACATGGCACATATGATTTACTTCTGAGAACTAAGCATTTTGTGCAGAGATTTTTCAGTTATCTCCTTTACTTCAGTTTTGGGGCTAACATTCCTATGTGTAAAACTAGCCTTTACACTATAGGAAAGCATAACCGGCGGTATAGCAGCTAACTCTTTAAACCTAAAAGAAACAACATGGCACATATGGTTTACTTCTGAGAACTAAGCATTGTGTGCAGAGATTTTGCGGCTATCTCCTTTCTTTCAGTTCTTGTGCTAACATTCCTATTTGTAAAACTAGCATTTACACTATAGGAAAGCATAACCGGCGGTATAGCAGCTAACTCTTTAAACATAAATGAAACAATATGGTACATATGATTTACTTCCGAGAACTAAGCATTGTGTGCAGAGGTTTTTCAGCTATCTCCTTTACTTCAGATTTTGTGCTAACATTCATATTTTTATACTCGCATTTACTATATAGGAAAGCATAACTGAGGGTATAGCAGCTAACTCTTTAAACCTAAATGAAACAACATGGCACATATGGTTTACTTCTGAAAACTAAGCATTGTGTGCAGAGATTTTGCGGCCATCTCCTTTCTTTCAGTTTTTGTGCTAACATTCCTATTTGTAAAACTAGCATTTACACTATAGGAAAGCATAACCGGCGGTATAGCAGCTAACTCTTTAAACATAAATGAAACAACATGGCACATATGGCATTTACACTATAGGAAAGCATAACCGGCGGTATAGCAGCTAACTCTTTAAACCTAAATGAAACAACATGGCACATATGGTTTACTTCTGAGAACTAAGCATTGTGTGCAGAGATTTTGCGGCTATCTCCTTTCTTTCAGTTCTTGTGCTAACATTCCTATCTGTAAAACTAGCATTTACACTATAGGAAAGCATAACCGGCGGTATAGCAGCTAACTCTTTAAACCTAAATGAAACAACATGGCACATATGATTTACTTCTGAGAACTAAGCTTTTTGTGCAGAGTATTTGCAGCTATCTCCTTTACTTCAGTTTTTGTGCTAACATTCCTATCTGTAAATCTAGCTTTTACACAATAGGAAAGCATAACCGGCAGTATAGCGGCTAAGTCTTTAAACATAAATTAAACAACATGGCCCATATGATTGACTTCTGAGAAGTAAGCATTGTGTGCAGAGATTTTGAAGCTATCTCCTTTCTTTCAGTTTTTGTGCGAACATTCCTATTTGTAAAATGAGCATTTACACAATAGGAAAGCATAACCGGCGTTTAAGCAGCTAACTCCTTAAACCTAAATGAAACAACATGGCACATATGATTTACTTCTGAGAACTAAGCATTGTGTACAGAGATTTTGCCCCTATCTCCTTTACTTCGGTTTTTGTGCTAACATTCCTTTCTGTAAAACTAGCATTTTCACAATAGGAAAGCATAACCGGCGTTATAGCAGCTAAGTCTTTAAACCTAAATGAAACAACATGGCACATATGATTTCATTCTGAGAACTAAGCATTGGGTGCAGAGATTTTGCGGGTAAATCCTTCCTTTCAGTTTTTGTGCTAACATTCCTATCTGTAAAACTAGCATTTACATTATAGGAAACCATAACCGGCGGTATAGCAGCTAACTCCTTAAACCTAAATGAAAGAACATGGCACATATGATTGACTTCTGAGAACTAAGCATTGTGTGCAGAGATTATGCAGCTATCTCCTTTCTTTAAGTTTTTGTGCTAATATTCCTATCTGTAAAACTATCATTTACACTATAGGAAAGCATAACTGGCGGTATAGCAGCTAACTCTTTAAACCTAAATGAAACAACATGGCACATATGATTGACTTCTGAGAACTTAGCATTGTGTGCAGAGATTTTGCCGCTATCTCCTTTACTTCAGTTTTTGTGCTAACATTCCTATCTGTAAAACTAGCTTTTACACTATAGGAAAGCATAACCAGCGGTATAGCAGCTAACTCTTTAAACCTAAATGAAACAACGTTGCACATATGATTGACTTCTGAGAACTAAGCATTGTGTGCAGAGATTTTGCAGCTATCTCCTTTCTTTCAGTTTTTGTGCTAAAATTCCTATCTGTAAAACTACCTTTTACACTATAGGAAAGCGTACCCAGTGGTTAAGAAGCTAACTCTTTAAACCTAAATGAAACAACATCTCACATATGATGTAGTTCTGAGAACTAAGCATTGTGTGCTGAGATTTTGCAGCTATCTCCTTTCTTTCACTTTTTGTGCTAACATTCCTATCTGTAAAACTAGCATTTACACTATAGGAAAGAATAACAGGCAGTATAGCAGCTAACTCTTTAAACCTAAATGAAACAACATGGCACATATGGTAGACTCCTGAGAACTAAGCATTGTGTGCAGAGATTTTGCAGCTACCTCCTTTCTTTCAGTTTTTGTGCTAAAATTCCTATCTGTAAAACTAGCATTTACACTATAGGAAAGCATAACCGGCGGTATAGCAGCTAACTCTTTAAACCTAAATGAAACAACATGGCACATATGATTTCTTTCTGAGAACTAAGCATTGTGTGCAGAGATTTTAGGGTAACTCCTTAATTTGAGTTTTTGTGCTAACATTCCTATCTGTAAAACTAGCATTTACACTATAGGAAAGCATAACCGGCGGGATAGCAGCTAACTCTTTAAACTTAAATGAAAGAACATAGCACATATGATTTACTTCTGAGAACTAAGCAATGTGCGCAGAGATTTTGCAGCTATCTCCTTTATTTCAGTTTTTGTGCTTACATTCCTATCTGCAAAACTAGCATTTACACTACAGAAAAGCATAACCGGCTTTATAGCAGCTAACTCTTTAAACCTAAATGAAACAACATGGCACATATGATTGAATTCTGAGAACTAAGCATTGTGTGCAGAGATTTTGCCGCTATCTCCTTTACTTCAGTTTTTGTGCTAACATTCCTATCTGTAAAACTAGCATTTACACTATAGAAAAGCATAACCGGTGGTATAGCATCTAACTCTTTAAACCTAAATGAAAGAACATGGCACATATGGTTTACTTCTGAAAACTAAGCATTATGTGCAGAGATTTTGCAGGTATCTCCTTTACTTCAGTTTTTGTACTAACATTCCTATCTGTAAAACTACCATTTACACTATAGGAAAGCATAACCGGCGGTATAGCAGATAACTCTTTAAACCTAAATGAAACAACATGGCACATATGATTGACTTTTGAGAATTAAGCATTGTGTGCCGAGATTTTGCAGCTATCTCCTTTCTTTCAGTTTTTGTGCTAATATTCCTATCTCTAAAACTAACATTTACACAATAGGAAAGCATAACCGGCGGTATAGCAGCTAACTCTTCAAACCTAAATGAAACAACATGGCACATATGATTGTCTTCTGAGAACTAAGCATTGTGTGCAGAGATTTCGCAGCTATCTCCTTTCTTTCAGTTTTTGTGCGACCATTCCTATCTGTAAAACTAGCATTTACACTATAGGAAAGCATAACCGGCGGTATAGCAGCTAACTCTTTAAACCTAAATGAAACAACATGGCACATATGATTTCATTCTGAGAACTAAGCATTGGTTGCAGAGATTTTGCGGGTAATTCCTTTACTTCAGTTTTTGTGCTAACATTTCTATCTGTAAAATTACCATTTACACTATAGGAAAGCATAACGGGTGATATAGCAGCTAACTCTTTAAACCTAAATGAAACAACGTTGCACATATGATTTACTTCTGAGACCTAAGCATTGTGTGAAGAGATTTTGCAGCTATCTCCTTTCTTTCACTTTTTGTGCTAACATTCCTATCTGTAAAACTAGCATTTACACAATAGGAAAGCATAACCGGCGGTATAGCAGCTAACTCTTCAAACCTAAATGAAACAACATGGCACATATGATTTACTTGTGAGAACTAAGCTTTTTGTGCACAGTATTTGCAGCTATCTCCTTTACTTCAGTTTTTGTGCTAAAATTCCTATCTGTAAATCTAGCTTTTACACAATAGGAAAGCATAACCGGCGGTATAGCAGCTAAGTCTTTAAACCTAAATGAAACAACATGGCACATATGATTTCCTTCTGAGACCTAAGCATTGTGTGCAAAGATTTTGCGGGTAACTCCTTCCTTTCAGTTTTTGTGCTAACATTCCTATCTGTAAAACTAGTGTTTACACTATAGGAAAGCATAACCGGCGGTATAGCAGCTAACTCCTTAAACCTAAATGAAAGAACATGGCACATATGATTGACTTCTGAGAACTAAGCATTGTGTGCAGAGATTTTGCAGCTATCTCCTTTCTTTAAGTTTTTGTGCTAATATTCCTATCTGTAAAACTCCAATTTAAACTATAGGAAAGCATAACCGGCGGTATAGCAGCTAACTGTTTAAACCTAAATGAAACAACATGGCACCTATGATTTACTTCTGAGAACTAAGCATTGTGTGCAGAGATTTTCCGTCTATCTCCTTTACTTCAGTGTTTGTGCTAACATTCCTATCTGTAAAACTACCTTTTAAACTATAGGAAAGCATAACCGGCGGTATAGCAGCTAACTCTTTAAACCTAAATGAAACAACGTTGCACATATGATTGACTTCAGAGAACTAAGCATTGTGTGCAGAGATTTTGCAGCTATCTCCTTTCTTTCAGTTTTTGTTCTAACATTCCAATCTGTAAAACTAGCTTTTACACAATAGGAAAGCATAACCGGCGGTATAGCAGCTAACTCTTCAAACCTAAATGAAACAACATGGCACATATGATTTACTTCTGAGAACTAAGCTTTTTTGTGCAGAGTATTTGCAGCTATCTCCTTTACTTCAGTTTTTGTGCTAACATTCCTATCTGTAAATCTAGCTTTTACACAATAGGAAAGCATAACCGGCAGTATAGCGGCTAAGTCTTTAAACATAAATGAAACAACATGGCCCATATGATTGACTTCTGAGAAGTAAGTATTGTGTGCAGAGATTTTGAAGCTATCTCCTTTCTTTCAGTTTTTGTGCGAACATTCCTATTTGTAAAATTAGCATTTACACAATAGGAAAGCATAACCGGCGTTTAAGCAGCTAACTCCTTAAACCTAAATGAAACAACATGGCGCATATGATTTACTTCTGAGAACTAAGCATTGTGTGCAGAGATTTTGCGGGTAACTCCTTTCTTTCAGTTTTTGTGCAAACATTCCTATCTGTAAAACTACCATTTACACTATAGGAAAGCATAACCGGCGGTATAGCAGCTAACTCTTCAAACCTAAATGAAACAACATGGCACATGTGATTTTCTCCTGAGAACTAAGCTTTGTGTGCAGACATTTTGCAGCTATCTCCTTTACTTCAGTTTTTGTGCTAACATTCCTATCTGTAAAACTACCTTTTACACTATAGGAAAGCTTAACCAGCGGTATAGCAGCTAAGTCTTTAAACCTAAATGAAACAACATGGCACATATGATTTCCTTCTGAGAAGTAAGCATTGTGTGCAGAGATTTTGCGGGTAACTCCTTCCTTTCAGTTTTTGTGCTAACATTCCTATCTGTAAAACTAGCATTTACACTATAGGAAAGCATAACCGGCGTTTAAGCAGCTAACTCTTTAAACCTAAATGAAACAACATGGCACATATGATTTACTTCTGAGAACTAAGCATTGTGTGCAGAGTTTGCAGGTATCTCCTTTCTTTCAGTTTTTGTGCAAACATTCCTATCTGTAAAACTACCATTTACACTATAGGAAAGCATAACCGGCGGTATAGCAGCTAACTCTTTAAACCTAAATGAAACAACAGGGCAAATGTGATTTTCTCCTGAGAACTAAGGTTTGTGTGCAGACATTTTGCAGCTATCTCCTTTACTTCAGTTTTTGTGCTAACATTCCTATTTGTAAAACTACCATTTACACTATAGGAAAGCATAACCGGCGGTATAGCAGCTAACTCTTTAAACCTAAATGAAACAACATGGCACATATGATTTACTTCTGAGAACCAAGCATTGTGTGCAGAGATTTTGCCGCCATCTCCTTTACTTCAGTTTTTGTGCTATCATTCCTATCTGTAAAACAACCATTTACACTATAGGAAAGCATAACCGGCGGTATAGCAGCTAACTCTTCAAATCTAAATGAAACAACATGGCACATATGATTTACTTCTGAGAACTAATCTTTTTGTGCAGAGTATTTGCAGCTATCTCCTTTACTTCAGTTTTTGTGCTAACATTCCTATCTGTAAAACTAGCTCTTACACAATAGGAAAGCATAACCGGCGGTATAGCAGCTAAGTCTTTAAACCTAAATGAAACAACATGGCACATATGATTTCATTCTGAGAACTAAGCATCGTGTGCAGATATTTTGCTAGTAACTCTTTTCTTTCAGTTTTTGTGCTAACATTCCTATCTGTAAAACTTGCATTTACACTATAGGAAAGCATAACTGGTGGTATACCAGCTAACTCTTTAAACCTAAGTGAAACAACATGGCACATATGATTTACTTCTGAGAACTAAGCATTGTGTGCGGAGATTTTGGAGCTATCTCCGTTCTTTCACTTTTTGTGCTAACATTCCTATCTGTAAAACTACCTTTTAAACTATAGGAAAGCATACCCGGTGGTTAAGAAGCTAACTCTTTAAACCTAAATGAAACAACATGGCACATATGATTTACTTCTGAAAACCAAGCATTGTGTGCAGAGATTTTGCCGCCATCTCCTTTACTTCAGTTTTTGTGCTAACATTTCTATCTGTAAAACTAGCATTTACACTATAGGAAAGCATAACCGGCGGTATAGCAGCTAACTCTATAAACTTAAATGAAAGAACATAGCACATATGATTTACTTCTGAGAACTAAGCATTGTGTGCAGAGATTTTGCAGCTATCTCCTTTCTTTCAGTTTTTGTTCTTACATTCCTATCTGCAAAACTAGCATTTACACTATAGAAAAGCATAACCGGCTTTATAGCAGCTAACTCTTTAAACCTAAATGAAAGAACATGGCACATATGGTTTACTTCTGAAAACTAAGCATTGTGTGCAGAGATTTTGCAGCTATCTCCTTTACTTCAGTTTTTGTGCTAACATTCCTATCTGTAAAACTAGCATTTACACTATAGAAAAGCATAACCGGCGGTATAGCAGCTAACTCTTTAAACCTAAATGAAACAACATGGCACATATGATTGACTTTTGAGAATTAAGCATTGTGTGCCGAGATTTTGCAGCTATCTCCTTTCTTTCAGTTTTTGTGCTAATATTCCTATCTCTAAAACTAGCATTTACACAATAGGAAAGCATAACCGGCGGTATAGCAGCTAACTCTTCAAACCTAAATGAAACAAAATGGGACATATGATTTACTTCTGAGAACTAAGCTTTTTGTGGAGAGTATTTGCAGCTATCTCCTTTACTTCAGTTTTTGTGCTAACATTCCTATCTGTAAACTAGCTTTTACACAATAGGAAAGCATAACCGGCGGTATAGCAGCTAAGTCTTTAAACCTAAATGAAACAACATGGCACATATGATTGACTTCTGAGAACTAAGCATTGTGTGCAGAGATTTTGCAGCTATCTCCTTTCTTTCAGTTTTTGTGCGAACATTCCTTTTTGTAAAATGAGCATTTACACAATAGGAAAGCATAACCGGCGTTTAAGCAGCTAACTCTTTAAACCTAAATGAAAC
This sequence comes from Dasypus novemcinctus, assembly GCF_030445035.2. Lineage (NCBI taxonomy): Eukaryota > Metazoa > Chordata > Mammalia > Cingulata > Dasypodidae > Dasypus > Dasypus novemcinctus. The sequence continues at coordinate 1,198,821 of NC_080694.1, read as the reverse complement.
AACATGGCACATATGATTTACTTCTGAGACCTAAGCATTGTGTGCAGAGATTTTGCGGGTAACTCCTTTCTTTCAGTTTTTGTGCAAACATTCCTATCTGTAAAACTACCATTTACACTATAGGAAAGCATAACCGGCGGTATAGCAGCTAACTTTTCAAATCTAAATGAAACAACATGGCACATGTGATTTTCTCCTGAGAACTAAGCTTTGTGTGCAGACATTTTGCAGCTATCTCCTTTACTTCAGTTTTTGTGCTAACATTCCTATCTGTAAAACTAGCTTTTACACAATAGGAAAGCATAACGGGAGGTATAGCAGCTAACTCTTCAATCCTAAATGAAACAACATGGCACATATGATTTACTTCTGAGAACTAAGCTTTTTTTGCAGAGTATTTGCAGCTATCTCCTTTACTTCAGTTTTTGTGCTAACATTCCTATCTGTAAAACTAGCATTTACACTATAGGAAAGCCTAACCGGCGGTATAGCAGCTAACTCTTTAAAGCTAAATGAAACAAGATGGCACATATGATTGACTTCTGACAACTAAGCATTGTGTTCAGAGATTTTTCAGCTCTCTCCTTTCTTTAAGTTTTTGTGCTAACATTCCTATCTGTAATACTACTATTTACACTATAGGAAAGCATAACCGGCGGTATAGCAGCTAACTCTTCAAACCTAAATGAAACAACATGGCACATATGATTTACTTCTGAGAACTAAGCTTTGTGTGCAGAGTATTTGGAGCTATCTCCTTTACTTCAGTTTTTGTGCTTACATTCCTATCTGTAAAACTAGATTTACACAATAGGAAAGCATAACCGGCGGTATAGCAGCTAAGTCTTTAAACCTAAATGAAACAACATGGCACATATGATTTCCTTTTGAGAACTAAGCATTGTGTGCAGAGATTTTGTGGGTAACTCCTTTCTTTCAGTTTTTGTGATAACATTCCTATCTGTAAAACTAGCATTTACACTATAGGAAAGCATAACCGGCTGTATAACAGCTAACTCTTTAAACCTAAATGAAACAACATGGCACATATGATTTACTTCTGTGAACTAAGCATTGTGTACAGAGATTTTGCAGCTATCTCCTTTACTTCAGTTTTTGTGCTAACATTCCTATCTGTAAACCTACCATTTACACTATAGGAAAGCATAACCGACGGTATAGCAGCTAACTCTTTAAACCCAAATGAAACAACATGGCACATATGATTGACTTCTGAGAACTAAGCATTGTGTGCAGACATTTTGCAGCTATCTCCTTTACTTCAGTTTTTGTGCTAACATTCCTATCTGTAAAACTAGCATTTACACAGTTGGAAAGCATAACCGGCGGTATAGCAGCTAACTCTTCAAACTTAAATGAAACAACATGGCACATATGATTGACTTCTGAGATCTAAGCAATGTGTGCAGAGATTTTGCAGCTATCTCTTTCTTTCAGTTTTTGTGCTAACATTCCAATTTGTAAACTAGCATTTACACAATAGGAAAGCATAAACAGAGGTATAGCAGCTGACTCTTTAAACCTAAATGAAACAACATGGCACATATTAATTACTTCTGAGAACTAAGCATTGTGTGCAGATATTTTGCAGCTATCTCCATTCTTTCAGTTTTTGTGCTAACATTCCTATCTGTAAAACTAGCATTTACACTATAGGAAAGCATAACCGGCCTTATAGCAGCTAACTCTTTAAACCTATATGAAAGAACATGGCACATATGACTTACATATGAGAACTAAGCATTGTGTGCAGAGATTTTGCAGCTTTCTCCTTTCTTTAAGTTTTGGGCTAACATTTCTATCTGTAAAACTACCATTTAAACTATAGGAAAGCATAACCGGCGGTATAGCAGCTAACTCTTTAAACCTAAATGAAAGAACATGGCACATATGATTTACTTCTGAGACCTAAGTATTGTGTGCAGAGATTTTGCAGCTATCTCCTTTCTTTAAGTTTTTGTGCTAACATTCCTATCTGTAAAACTACCATTTAAACTATAGGAAAGCATAACCGGCGGTATAGCAGCTAACTCTTTAAACGTAAATGAATCAACATGGCACCTATGATTTACTTCTGAGAACTAAGCATTCTGTGCAGAGATTTTGCGGGTAACTCCTTTCTTTCAGTTTTTGTGATAACATTCCTATCTGTAAAACTAGCATTTACACAGTAGGAAAGCATAACCGGCGGTATAGCAGCTAACTCTTCAAACCTAAATGAAACAACATGGCACATATGATTGACTTCTGAGAACTAAGCTTTGTGTGCAGAGTATTTACAGCTATCTCCTTTACTTCAGTTTTTGTGCTAACATTCCTATCTGTAAAACTACCATTTACATTATACGAAAGTATAACCGGCGGTATAGCAGCTAACTCTTTAAACCTAAATGAAACAACATGGCACATATGATTGACTTCTTAGAACTAAGCATTGTGTGCAGAGATTTTGCGGGTAACTCCTTTCTTTCAGTTTTTGTGATAACATTCCTATCTGTAAAACTAGCTTTTACACTATAGGAAAGCATAACGGGCGGTATAGCAGCTAACTCTTTAAACCTAAATGAAACAACATGGCACATATGATTTACTTCTGAGAACTAAGCATTGTGTGCAGACATTTTGCAGCTATCTCCTTTACTTCAGTTTTTGTGCTAACATTCCTACCTGTAAAACTACCATTTACACTATAGGAAAGCATAACCGGCGGTATAGCAGATAACTCTTTAAACCTAAATGAAACAACATGGCACATATGATTGACTTTTGAGAATTAAGCATTGTGTGCCGAGATTTTGCAGCTATCTCCTTTCTTTCAGTTTTTGTGCTAATATTCCTATCTCTAAAACTAACATTTACACAATAGGAAAGCATAACCGGCGGTATAGCAGCTAACTCTTCAAACCTAAATGAAACAACATGGCACATATGATTGTCTTCTGAGAACTAAGCATTGTGTGCAGAGATTTCGCAGCTATCTCCTTTCTTTCAGTTTTTGTGCGACCATTCCTATCTGTAAAACTAGCATTTACACTATAGGAAAGCATAACCGGCGGTATAGCAGCTAACTCTTTAAACCTAAATGAAACAACATGGCACATATGATTTCATTCTGAGAACTAAGCATTGGTTGCAGAGATTTTGCGGGTAATTCCTTTACTTCAGTTTTTGTGCTAACATTTCTATCTGTAAAATTACCATTTACACTATAGGAAAGCATAACGGGTGATATAGCAGCTAACTCTTTAAACCTAAATGAAACAACGTTGCACATATGATTTACTTCTGAGACCTAAGCATTGTGTGAAGAGATTTTGCAGCTATCTCCTTTCTTTCACTTTTTGTGCTAACATTCCTATCTGTAAAACTAGCATTTACACAATAGGAAAGCATAACCGGCGGTATAGCAGCTAACTCTTCAAACCTAAATGAAACAACATGGCACATATGATTTACTTGTGAGAACTAAGCTTTTTGTGCACAGTATTTGCAGCTATCTCCTTTACTTCAGTTTTTGTGCTAAAATTCCTATCTGTAAATCTAGCTTTTACACAATAGGAAAGCATAACCGGCGGTATAGCAGCTAAGTCTTTAAACCTAAATGAAACAACATGGCACATATGATTTCCTTCTGAGACCTAAGCATTGTGTGCAAAGATTTTGCGGGTAACTCCTTCCTTTCAGTTTTTGTGCTAACATTCCTATCTGTAAAACTAGTGTTTACACTATAGGAAAGCATAACCGGCGGTATAGCAGCTAACTCCTTAAACCTAAATGAAAGAACATGGCACATATGATTGACTTCTGAGAACTAAGCATTGTGTGCAGAGATTTTGCAGCTATCTCCTTTCTTTAAGTTTTTGTGCTAATATTCCTATCTGTAAAACTCCAATTTAAACTATAGGAAAGCATAACCGGCGGTATAGCAGCTAACTGTTTAAACCTAAATGAAACAACATGGCACCTATGATTTACTTCTGAGAACTAAGCATTGTGTGCAGAGATTTTCCGTCTATCTCCTTTACTTCAGTGTTTGTGCTAACATTCCTATCTGTAAAACTACCTTTTAAACTATAGGAAAGCATAACCGGCGGTATAGCAGCTAACTCTTTAAACCTAAATGAAACAACGTTGCACATATGATTGACTTCAGAGAACTAAGCATTGTGTGCAGAGATTTTGCAGCTATCTCCTTTCTTTCAGTTTTTGTTCTAACATTCCAATCTGTAAAACTAGCTTTTACACAATAGGAAAGCATAACCGGCGGTATAGCAGCTAACTCTTCAAACCTAAATGAAACAACATGGCACATATGATTTACTTCTGAGAACTAAGCTTTTTTGTGCAGAGTATTTGCAGCTATCTCCTTTACTTCAGTTTTTGTGCTAACATTCCTATCTGTAAATCTAGCTTTTACACAATAGGAAAGCATAACCGGCAGTATAGCGGCTAAGTCTTTAAACATAAATGAAACAACATGGCCCATATGATTGACTTCTGAGAAGTAAGTATTGTGTGCAGAGATTTTGAAGCTATCTCCTTTCTTTCAGTTTTTGTGCGAACATTCCTATTTGTAAAATTAGCATTTACACAATAGGAAAGCATAACCGGCGTTTAAGCAGCTAACTCCTTAAACCTAAATGAAACAACATGGCGCATATGATTTACTTCTGAGAACTAAGCATTGTGTGCAGAGATTTTGCGGGTAACTCCTTTCTTTCAGTTTTTGTGCAAACATTCCTATCTGTAAAACTACCATTTACACTATAGGAAAGCATAACCGGCGGTATAGCAGCTAACTCTTCAAACCTAAATGAAACAACATGGCACATGTGATTTTCTCCTGAGAACTAAGCTTTGTGTGCAGACATTTTGCAGCTATCTCCTTTACTTCAGTTTTTGTGCTAACATTCCTATCTGTAAAACTACCTTTTACACTATAGGAAAGCTTAACCAGCGGTATAGCAGCTAAGTCTTTAAACCTAAATGAAACAACATGGCACATATGATTTCCTTCTGAGAAGTAAGCATTGTGTGCAGAGATTTTGCGGGTAACTCCTTCCTTTCAGTTTTTGTGCTAACATTCCTATCTGTAAAACTAGCATTTACACTATAGGAAAGCATAACCGGCGTTTAAGCAGCTAACTCTTTAAACCTAAATGAAACAACATGGCACATATGATTTACTTCTGAGAACTAAGCATTGTGTGCAGAGTTTGCAGGTATCTCCTTTCTTTCAGTTTTTGTGCAAACATTCCTATCTGTAAAACTACCATTTACACTATAGGAAAGCATAACCGGCGGTATAGCAGCTAACTCTTTAAACCTAAATGAAACAACAGGGCAAATGTGATTTTCTCCTGAGAACTAAGGTTTGTGTGCAGACATTTTGCAGCTATCTCCTTTACTTCAGTTTTTGTGCTAACATTCCTATTTGTAAAACTACCATTTACACTATAGGAAAGCATAACCGGCGGTATAGCAGCTAACTCTTTAAACCTAAATGAAACAACATGGCACATATGATTTACTTCTGAGAACCAAGCATTGTGTGCAGAGATTTTGCCGCCATCTCCTTTACTTCAGTTTTTGTGCTATCATTCCTATCTGTAAAACAACCATTTACACTATAGGAAAGCATAACCGGCGGTATAGCAGCTAACTCTTCAAATCTAAATGAAACAACATGGCACATATGATTTACTTCTGAGAACTAATCTTTTTGTGCAGAGTATTTGCAGCTATCTCCTTTACTTCAGTTTTTGTGCTAACATTCCTATCTGTAAAACTAGCTCTTACACAATAGGAAAGCATAACCGGCGGTATAGCAGCTAAGTCTTTAAACCTAAATGAAACAACATGGCACATATGATTTCATTCTGAGAACTAAGCATCGTGTGCAGATATTTTGCTAGTAACTCTTTTCTTTCAGTTTTTGTGCTAACATTCCTATCTGTAAAACTTGCATTTACACTATAGGAAAGCATAACTGGTGGTATACCAGCTAACTCTTTAAACCTAAGTGAAACAACATGGCACATATGATTTACTTCTGAGAACTAAGCATTGTGTGCGGAGATTTTGGAGCTATCTCCGTTCTTTCACTTTTTGTGCTAACATTCCTATCTGTAAAACTACCTTTTAAACTATAGGAAAGCATACCCGGTGGTTAAGAAGCTAACTCTTTAAACCTAAATGAAACAACATGGCACATATGATTTACTTCTGAAAACCAAGCATTGTGTGCAGAGATTTTGCCGCCATCTCCTTTACTTCAGTTTTTGTGCTAACATTTCTATCTGTAAAACTAGCATTTACACTATAGGAAAGCATAACCGGCGGTATAGCAGCTAACTCTATAAACTTAAATGAAAGAACATAGCACATATGATTTACTTCTGAGAACTAAGCATTGTGTGCAGAGATTTTGCAGCTATCTCCTTTCTTTCAGTTTTTGTTCTTACATTCCTATCTGCAAAACTAGCATTTACACTATAGAAAAGCATAACCGGCTTTATAGCAGCTAACTCTTTAAACCTAAATGAAAGAACATGGCACATATGGTTTACTTCTGAAAACTAAGCATTGTGTGCAGAGATTTTGCAGCTATCTCCTTTACTTCAGTTTTTGTGCTAACATTCCTATCTGTAAAACTAGCATTTACACTATAGAAAAGCATAACCGGCGGTATAGCAGCTAACTCTTTAAACCTAAATGAAACAACATGGCACATATGATTGACTTTTGAGAATTAAGCATTGTGTGCCGAGATTTTGCAGCTATCTCCTTTCTTTCAGTTTTTGTGCTAATATTCCTATCTCTAAAACTAGCATTTACACAATAGGAAAGCATAACCGGCGGTATAGCAGCTAACTCTTCAAACCTAAATGAAACAAAATGGGACATATGATTTACTTCTGAGAACTAAGCTTTTTGTGGAGAGTATTTGCAGCTATCTCCTTTACTTCAGTTTTTGTGCTAACATTCCTATCTGTAAACTAGCTTTTACACAATAGGAAAGCATAACCGGCGGTATAGCAGCTAAGTCTTTAAACCTAAATGAAACAACATGGCACATATGATTGACTTCTGAGAACTAAGCATTGTGTGCAGAGATTTTGCAGCTATCTCCTTTCTTTCAGTTTTTGTGCGAACATTCCTTTTTGTAAAATGAGCATTTACACAATAGGAAAGCATAACCGGCGTTTAAGCAGCTAACTCTTTAAACCTAAATGAAACAACATGGCACATATGATTTACTTCTGAGACCTAAGCATTGTGTGCAGAGATTTTGCGGGTAACTCCTTTCTTTCAGTTTTTGTGCAAACATTCCTATCTGTAAAACTACCATTTACACTATAGGAAAGCATAACCGGCGGTATAGCAGCTAACTTTTCAAATCTAAATGAAACAACATGGCACATGTGATTTTCTCCTGAGAACTAAGCTTTGTGTGCAGACATTTTGCAGCTATCTCCTTTACTTCAGTTTTTGTGCTAACATTCCTATCTGTAAAACTAGCTTTTACACAATAGGAAAGCATAACGGGAGGTATAGCAGCTAACTCTTCAATCCTAAATGAAACAACATGGCACATATGATTTACTTCTGAGAACTAAGCTTTTTTTGCAGAGTATTTGCAGCTATCTCCTTTACTTCAGTTTTTGTGCTAACATTCCTATCTGTAAAACTAGCATTTACACTATAGGAAAGCCTAACCGGCGGTATAGCAGCTAACTCTTTAAAGCTAAATGAAACAAGATGGCACATATGATTGACTTCTGACAACTAAGCATTGTGTTCAGAGATTTTTCAGCTCTCTCCTTTCTTTAAGTTTTTGTGCTAACATTCCTATCTGTAATACTACTATTTACACTATAGGAAAGCATAACCGGCGGTATAGCAGCTAACTCTTCAAACCTAAATGAAACAACATGGCACATATGATTTACTTCTGAGAACTAAGCTTTGTGTGCAGAGTATTTGGAGCTATCTCCTTTACTTCAGTTTTTGTGCTTACATTCCTATCTGTAAAACTAGATTTACACAATAGGAAAGCATAACCGGCGGTATAGCAGCTAAGTCTTTAAACCTAAATGAAACAACATGGCACATATGATTTCCTTTTGAGAACTAAGCATTGTGTGCAGAGATTTTGTGGGTAACTCCTTTCTTTCAGTTTTTGTGATAACATTCCTATCTGTAAAACTAGCATTTACACTATAGGAAAGCATAACCGGCTGTATAACAGCTAACTCTTTAAACCTAAATGAAACAACATGGCACATATGATTTACTTCTGTGAACTAAGCATTGTGTACAGAGATTTTGCAGCTATCTCCTTTACTTCAGTTTTTGTGCTAACATTCCTATCTGTAAACCTACCATTTACACTATAGGAAAGCATAACCGACGGTATAGCAGCTAACTCTTTAAACCCAAATGAAACAACATGGCACATATGATTGACTTCTGAGAACTAAGCATTGTGTGCAGACATTTTGCAGCTATCTCCTTTACTTCAGTTTTTGTGCTAACATTCCTATCTGTAAAACTAGCATTTACACAGTTGGAAAGCATAACCGGCGGTATAGCAGCTAACTCTTCAAACTTAAATGAAACAACATGGCACATATGATTGACTTCTGAGATCTAAGCAATGTGTGCAGAGATTTTGCAGCTATCTCTTTCTTTCAGTTTTTGTGCTAACATTCCAATTTGTAAACTAGCATTTACACAATAGGAAAGCATAAACAGAGGTATAGCAGCTGACTCTTTAAACCTAAATGAAACAACATGGCACATATTAATTACTTCTGAGAACTAAGCATTGTGTGCAGATATTTTGCAGCTATCTCCATTCTTTCAGTTTTTGTGCTAACATTCCTATCTGTAAAACTAGCATTTACACTATAGGAAAGCATAACCGGCCTTATAGCAGCTAACTCTTTAAACCTATATGAAAGAACATGGCACATATGACTTACATATGAGAACTAAGCATTGTGTGCAGAGATTTTGCAGCTTTCTCCTTTCTTTAAGTTTTGGGCTAACATTTCTATCTGTAAAACTACCATTTAAACTATAGGAAAGCATAACCGGCGGTATAGCAGCTAACTCTTTAAACCTAAATGAAAGAACATGGCACATATGATTTACTTCTGAGACCTAAGTATTGTGTGCAGAGATTTTGCAGCTATCTCCTTTCTTTAAGTTTTTGTGCTAACATTCCTATCTGTAAAACTACCATTTAAACTATAGGAAAGCATAACCGGCGGTATAGCAGCTAACTCTTTAAACGTAAATGAATCAACATGGCACCTATGATTTACTTCTGAGAACTAAGCATTCTGTGCAGAGATTTTGCGGGTAACTCCTTTCTTTCAGTTTTTGTGATAACATTCCTATCTGTAAAACTAGCATTTACACAGTAGGAAAGCATAACCGGCGGTATAGCAGCTAACTCTTCAAACCTAAATGAAACAACATGGCACATATGATTGACTTCTGAGAACTAAGCTTTGTGTGCAGAGTATTTACAGCTATCTCCTTTACTTCAGTTTTTGTGCTAACATTCCTATCTGTAAAACTACCATTTACATTATACGAAAGTATAACCGGCGGTATAGCAGCTAACTCTTTAAACCTAAATGAAACAACATGGCACATATGATTGACTTCTTAGAACTAAGCATTGTGTGCAGAGATTTTGCGGGTAACTCCTTTCTTTCAGTTTTTGTGATAACATTCCTATCTGTAAAACTAGCTTTTACACTATAGGAAAGCATAACGGGCGGTATAGCAGCTAACTCTTTAAACCTAAATGAAACAACATGGCACATATGATTTACTTCTGAGAACTAAGCATTGTGTGCAGACATTTTGCAGCTATCTCCTTTACTTCAGTTTTTGTGCTAACATTCCTACCTGTAAAACTACCATTTACACTATAGGAAAGCATAACCGGCGGTATAGCAGCTAACTCTTTAAACCTAAATGAAACAACATGGCACATATGATTGACTTCTGAGAACTAACCATTGTGTGCAGAGATTTTGCCGCTATCTCCTTTCTTTCAGTTTTTGTGCTAACAATCCTTTCTGTAAAACTAGCATTTACACAATAGGAAAGCATAACCGGCGGTATAGCAGCTAACTCTTCAAACCTAAATGAAACAACATGGCACATATGATTTACTTCTGAGAACTAAGCTTTGTGTGCAGAGTATTTGCAGCTATCTCCTTTACTTCAGTTTTCGTGCTCACATTCCTATCTTGTAAAACTAGCTTTTACACAATAGGAAAGCATAACTGGCGGTATAGCAGGTAAGTCTTTAAACCTAAATGAAACAAAATGGCACATATGATTTCCTTCTGAGAACTAAGCATTGTGTGCAGAGATTTTGCGGGTAACTCCTTTCTTTCAGTTTTTGTGCTAACATTCCTATCTGTAATACTACTATTTACACTACAGGAAAGCATAACCGGCGGTATAGCAGCTAACTCTTTAAACCTAAATGAAACAAGATGGCACATATGATTGTCTTCTGACAACTAAGCATTGTGTGCAGAGATTTTGCAGCTATCTCCTTTCTTTAAGTTTTTGTGCTAACATTCCTATCTGTAAAACTACCATTTACACTATAGGAAAGCATAACCGGCGGTATAGCAGCTAACTCTTCAAAACTAAATGAGACAACATGGCACATATGATTTACTTCTGAGAACTAAGCTTTGTGTGTAGAGTATTTGGAGCTATCTCATTTACTTCAGTTTTTGTGCTTACATTCCTATCTGTAAAACTAGCTTTTACACAATAGGAAAGCATAACCGGCGGTATAGCAGCTAAGTCTTTAAACCTAAATGAAACAACATGGCACATATGATTTCCTTTTGAGAACTAAGCATTGTGTGCAGAGATTTTGCGGTTAACTCCTTTCTTTCAGTTTTTGTGCTAACATTCCTATCTGTAAATCTAGCATTTACACTATAGGAAAGCATAACCGGTGGTATAGCAGCTAACTCTTTAAACCTAAATGAAAGAACATGGGACATATGATTGACTTCTGAGAACTAAGCATTGTGTGCAGACATTTTGCAGCTATCTCCTTTCTTTCAGTTTTTGTGCTAATATTCCTATCTGTTAAACTACCATTTAAACTATAGGAAAGCATAACCGGCGGTATAGCAGCTAAATCTTTAAACCTAAATGAAACAACATGGCACATATGATTTACTTCTGAGAACTAAGCATTGTGTGCAGAGATTTTGCAGCTAGATCCTTTACTTCAGTTTTTCTGCTAACATTCCTATCTGTAAAACTACCGTTTACACTATAGGAAAGCATAACCGGCGGTATAGCAGCTAACTCCTTAAACCTAAATGAAACAACATGGCACATATGATTTACGTCTGAGAAGTAAGCATTGTGTGCAGAGATTTTGCAGCTATATCCATTACTTCAGATTTTGTGCTAATATTGATATCTTTATACTCGCATTTACTATATACGAAAGCATTACTGAGGGTATAGCAGCTAAATCTTGAAACCTAAATGAAACAACATGACACATATGATTTACTTCTGAGAACTAAGCATTGTGAGCAGAGATTTTGCGGCTATCTCCTTTCTTTCATTTTTTGTGCTAATATTCCTATCTGTAAAACTAGCATTTACACTATAGGAAAGCATAACCGGCGGTATAGCAGCTACCTCTTCAAACCTAAATGAAACAACATGGCACATATGATTTCCTTCTGAGATCTAAGCATTGTGTGCAGAGATTTTGCGGGTAACTCCTTTCTTTCAGTTTTTGTGCTAACATACCTATCTGTAAAACTAGCATTTACACTATAGGAAAGCATAACCGTGGTATAGCAGCTAACTCTTTAAACCTAAATGAAACAACATGGCACATATGATTTACTTCTGAGAACTAAGCATTGTGTGCAGAGATTTTGCAGCTATCTCCTTTACTTCAGATTTGTGCTAACATTGATATCTTTATAGTAGTATTTACTATATAAGAAAGCTTAACTGAGGGTATAGCAGCTACCTCTCGAAACCTAAATGAAACAACATGGCACATATGATTTACTTCTGAGAACTAAGCATTTTCTGCAGAGATTTTGACCTATCTCCTTTCCTTCAGTTTTTGTGCTAAGATTCGTATCTCTAAAACAAGCATTTCCTACATAGAAAAGCATAACCGAGGGTATAGCACCTAACTCTTTAAACTTAAATGAAACAACATGGCACATATGATTAACTTCTGAGAACTAAGCATTGTGTGCAGAGATTTTGCGGGTAACTCCTTTCTTTCAGTTTTTGTGCGAACATTCCTATCTGTAAAACTACCATTTAAACTATAGTAAAGCATAACCGGCGGTATAGCAGCTAACTCTTTAAACCTAAATGAAACAACATGGCACATATGATTTACTTCTGAGAACTAAGCATTGTGTGCAGAGATTTTGCAGCTATCTCCTTTCCTTCAGTTTTTGTGCTAACATTCCTATATTTAAAACTAGCATTTACACTATAGGAAAGCATAACCGAGTGTATAGCACCTAACTCTTTAAATTTAAATGAAACAACATGGCACATATGATTTACTTCTGAGAACTAAGCATTGTGTGCAGAGATTTTGCACTTATCTCCTTTCCTTCAGTTTCTCTGCCAAGGTTCCTACCTCTAAAACAAGCATTTCCTATATAGGAAAGCATAACCTAGGGTATAGCACCTAACTCTTTAAACCTAAATGAAACAACGTGGCACATATGGTTTACTTCTGAGAACTCAGCATTGTGTGCAGAGATATTGCACCTATCTCCTTTCCTACAGTTTTTGTGCTAACATTCGTATATCTAAAACTAGCATTTACACTATGGGAAACCATAACCGAGAGTATAGCACCTAACTCTTTTAACCTAAATGAAACAACATGGCACATATGATTTACTTCTGAGAACTAAGCATTGTGTGCAGAGAGTTTGCAGCTATATCCTTTCCTTCAATTTTTGTGCTAACATTCCTATGTCTAAAAGTAGCTTTTATACTATAGGAAAGCATAACCGAGTGTCTAGCACCTAATTCTTTAAAACTAAATGAAACAACATGGCACATATGAATTACTTCTGATAACTAAGCATTGTGTGGGGAGATTTTGCACATATCTCCTTTCCTTCAGTTTTTGTGCTAACATTCCTATGTCTAAATCTTGCATTTCCTATATAGGAAACCATAACCGAGGGTCTAGCACCTAACTCTTTAAACCTAAATGAAACAACACGGCACATATGATTTACTTCTGAGAACTAAGCAATGTGTGCAGAGATTTGGCAGCTATCTCCTTTCCTTCAGTTTCTGTGCTAACACTCCTATGTCTAAAACTAGCATTTACACTATAGGAAAGCATAACCGAGGGTATAGCACCTAACTCTATAAACCTAAATGAAACAACATGGCACATATGATATACTTCTGAGAACTAAGCATTATGTGTAGTGATTTTGCAGATATCTCTTTTCCTTCAGTTTTTGTGCTAACATTCCTATATTTAAAACTAGCATTTACACTATAGGAAAGCATAACCGAGTGTATAGCACATAACTCTTTAAATTTAAATGAAACAACATGGCACATATGATTTACTTCTGAGAACTAAGCATTGTGTCTAGAGATTTTGCACTTATCTCCTTTCCTTTAGTTTTTGTGCTAAGATTCCTACCTCTAAAACAAGCATTTACTCTATAGGAAAGCGTAACCGAGGGTATAGCACCTAACTCTTTAAACCTAAATGAAACAACACGGCACATATGATTTACTTCTGAGAACTAAGCATTGTGTGCCGAGATTTTTCAGTTGTCTCCTTTACTTCAGTTTTGGTGCTAACATTCCTATCTATAAAACTAGCATTTACACTATAGGAAAGCATAACCGGCGGTATAGCAGCTAACTCTTTAAACCTAAATGAAACAACATGGCACCTATCATTTACTTCTGAGAACTAAGCATTGTGTGCAGAGATTTTGCGGCTATCTCCTTTCTTTCAGTTTTTGTCCTAACATTCCTATCTGTAAAACTAGCCTTTACACTATAGGAAATCCTAAATGGCGGTATAGCAGCTAACTCTTTAAACCTAAATGAAACAACATGTCACATATGATTTACTTCTGAGAACTAAGCATTGTGTGCAGAGATTTTTCAGCTATCTCCTTTACTTCAGATTTCTTGCTAACATTCATATCTTTATACTCGCATTTACTATATACGAAAGCATAACTGAGTGTATAGGAGCTAATTCTTGAAACCTGAATGTAACAACATGGCACATATGATTTACTTCTGAGAACTAAGCATTGTGTGCAGGGGTTTTGCGGCTATCTCCTTTCTTTCAGTTTTTGTGCTAACATTCCTATCTGTAAAACTAGCATTTACACAATAGGAAAGCCTAACGGGCAGTATAGCAGCTAACTCTTTAAACCTAAATGAAACAACATGGCACTTATGATTTACTTCTGAAAACTAAGCATTGTGTGCAGAGATTATTCAGCTATCTCCTTTACTTCAGATTTTGTGCTAACATTCATATCTGTAAAACTAACATTTACACTATAGGAAAGCATAACCGGCGGTATAGCAGCTAACTCTTTAAACCTAAATGAAACAACATGGCACATATGATTTACTTCTGAGAACTAAGCATTGTGTGTAGAGCTTTTTCAGTTATCTCCTTTACTTCAGTTTTGGGGCTAACATTCCTATGTGTAAAACTAGCATTTACACTATAGGGAAGCATAACCGGCGGTATAGCAGCTAACTCTTTAAACCTAAATGAAACAACATGGCACCTGTAATTTATTTCTGAGAACTTAGCATTGTGTGCAGAGATTTTGCGGCTATCTCCTTTCTTTCAGTTTTTGTGCTAACATTCCTATCTGTAAAACTAGCTTTTACACTATAGGAAAGCCTAACCGGCGGTATAGCAGCTACCTCTTTAAACCTAAATGAAACAACATGGCACATATGATTTACTTCTGAGAACTAAGCATTGTGTGCAGAGATTTTGCGGCTATCTCCTTTCTTTCAGTTTTTCTGCTAACATTCCTATCTGTAAAACTAGCCTTTACTCTATAGGAAATCCTAAACGGCGGTATAGCAGCTAACTCTTTAAACCTAAATGAAACAACATGGCAGATATGATTTACTTCTGAGAACTAAGCATTGTGTGCAGAGATTTTTCAGTTATCTCCTTTACTTCAGTTTTGGGGATAACATTCCTATGTGTAAAACTTGCCTTTACACTATAGGAAAGCATAACCGGCGGTATAGCAGCTAACTCTTTAAACCTAAATGAAACAACATGGCACATATGATTTACTTCCGAGAACTAAGCATTTTGTGCAGAGATTTTTCAGCTATCTCCTTTACTTCAGATTTTGTGCTAACATTCATATTTTTATACTCGCATTTACTATATAGGAAAGCATAACTGAGGGTATAGCAGCTCACTCTTTAAACCTAAATGAAACAACATGGCACATATGGTTTACTTCTGAAAACTAAGCATTGTGTGCAGAGATTTTGCGCCTATCTCCTTTCTTTCAGTTTTTCTGCTAACATTCCTATCTCTAAAAGTAGCATTTACACTGTAGGAAAGCATAACCGGCGGTATAGCAGCTATCTCTTTAAACCTGAATGAAACAACATGGCATATATGATGTACTTCTGAGAACTAAGCATTGTGTGCAGAGATTTTGCGGCTATCTCCTTTCTTTCTGTTTTTGTGCTAACATTCCTTTCTGTAAAACTTGCATTTACACTATAGGAAATCATAACCGGCGGTATAGAAGCTAACTCTTTAAACCTAAATGAAACAACATGGCACATATGATTTACTTCTGAGAACTAAGCATTGTGTGCAGAGATTTTTCAGTTATCTCCTTTACTTCAGTTTTGGTGCTAACATTCATATTTTTATACTCGCATTTACTATATAGGAAAGCATAACTGAGGGTATAGCAGCTAACTCTTTAAACCTAAATGAAACAACATGGCACATATGGTTTACTTCTGAAAACTAAGCATTGTGTGCAGACATTTTGCGGCTATCTCCTTTCTTTCAGTATTTGTGCTAACATTCCTATCTGTAAAACTTGCATTTACACTATAGGAAAGCATAACCGGCGGTATAGCAGCTAACTCTTTAAACCTAAATGAAACATCATGGCATATATGATGTACTTCTGAGAACGAAGCATTGTGTGGAGAGATTTTGCGGTTATCTCCTTTCTTTCAGTTTTTGTGCTAACATTCCTATCTGTAATACTAGCTTTTAAACTATAGGAAAGCCTAACCGGCGGTATAGCAGCTACCTCTTTAAACCTAAATGAAACAACATGGCACATATGATTTACTTCTGAGAACTAAGCATTGTGTGCAGAGATTTTTCAGTTATCTCCTTTACTTCAGTTTTGGTGCTAACATTCATATTTTTATACTCGCATTTACTATATAGGAAAGCATAACTGAGGGTATAGCAGCTAACTCTTTAAACCTAAATGAATCAACATGGCACTTATGATTTACTTCTGAGAACTAAGCATTGTGTGCAGAGATTATTCAGTTGTCTCCTTTACTTCAGATTTTGTGCTAACATTCATATCTGTAAAACTAGCATTTACACTATAGGAAAGCATAACCGGCGGTATAGCAGCTAACTCTTTAAACCTAAATGAAACAACATGGCACATATGATTTACCTCTGAGAACTAAGCATAGTGTGCAGAGATTTTTCAGTTATCTCCTTTACTTCAGTTTTGGGGCTAACATTCCTATGTGTAAAACTAGCATTTACACTATAGGAAAGCATAACCGGCGGTATAGCAGCTAACTCTTTAAACCTAAATGAAACATGGCACATATGGTTTACTTCTGAGAACTAAGCATTGTGTGCAGAGATTTTGTGGCTATCTCTTTTCTTTCAGTTTTTGTGCTAACATTCCTATCTGAAAAACTAGCATTTACACTATAGGAAAGCATAACCGGCGGTATAGCAGCTAACTCTTTAAACCTAAATGAAACAACATGGCTCCTATGATTTACTTCTGAGAACTAAGCATTGTGTGCAGAGATTTTTCAGTTGTCTCCTTTACTTCACTTTTGGTGCTAACATTCCTATCTATAAAACTAGCATTTACACTTTAGGAAAGCATAACCGGCGGTATAGCAGCTAACTCTTTAAACCTAAATGAAACAATACGGCACCTATCATTTACTTCTGAGAACTAAGCATTGTGTGCAGAGATTTTGCGGCTATCTCCTTTCTTTCAGTTTTTGTGCTAACATTCCTGTCTGTAAAACTAGCCTTTACACTATAGGAAATCCTAAACGGCGGTATAGCAGCTAACTCTTTAAACCTAAATGAAACAACATGGCACTTATGACTTACTTCTGAGAACTAAGCATTGTGTGCAGAGATTATTCAGCTATCTCCTTTACTTCAGATTTTGTGCTAACATTCATATCTGTAAAACTAGCATTTACACTATAGGAAAGCATAACCGGCGGTATAGCAGCTAACTCTTTAAACCTAAATGAAACAACAGGGCACATATGATTTACTTCTGAGAACTAAGCATTGTGTGCAGAGATTTTTCAGTTATCTCCTTTACTTCAGTTTTGGGGCTAACATTCCTATGTGTAAAACAACATTTACACTATAGGAAAGCATAACCGGCCGGTTAGCAGCTAACTCTTTAAACCTAAATGAAACAATATGGCACCTATTCATTTACTTCTGAGAACTTAGCATTGTGTGCAGAGATTTTGCGGCTATCTCCTTTCTTTCAGTTTTTGTGCTAACATTCCTATCTGTAAAACTAGCTTTTACACAATAGGAAAGCCTAACCGGCGGTATAGCAGCTACCTCTTTAAACCTAAATGAAACAACATGGCACATATGATTTACTTCTGAGAACTAAGCATTGTGTGCAGAGATTTTTCAGTTATCTCCTTCACTTCAGTTTTGGGGCTTACATTCCTATGTGTAAAACTAGCATTTACACTATAGGAAAGCATAACCGGCGCTATAGCAGCTAACTCTTTAACCTAAAAGAAACAACATGGCACATATGGTTTACTTCTGAGAACTAAGCATTGGGTGCAGAGATTTTTCAGCTATCTCCTTTACTTCAGATTTTGTGCTAACATTCATATATTTTATACTCGCATTTACTATATAGGAAAGCATAACTGAGGGTATAGCAGCTAACTCTTTAAACCTAAATGAAACAACATGGCACATATGGTTTACTTCTGAAAACTAAGCATTGTGTGCAGAGATTTTGCGGCTATCTCCTTTCTTTCAGTTTTTGTGCTAACATTCCTATCTGTAAAACTAGCAATTTACACTATAGGAAAGCATAACCGGCGGTATAGCAGCTAACTCTTTAAACCTAAATGAAACAACATGGCATATATGATTTACTTCTGAGAACTAAGCATTGTGTGCAGAGATTTTGCGGCTATCTCCTTTCTTTCAGTTTTTGTGCTAACATTCCTATCTGTAAAACTAGCCTTTACACTATAGGAAATCCTAATGGCGGTATAGCAGATAACTCTTTAAACCTAAATGAAACAACATGGCACATATGATTTACTTCTGAGAATTAAGCATTGTGTGCAGAGATTTTTCAGTTATCTCCTTTACTTCAGTTTTGGTGCTAACATTCCTATCTGTAAAACTAGCATTTACACTATAGGAAAGCATAACAGGCGGTATAGCAGCTAACTCTTTAAATGTAAATGAAACAACATGGCACATATGATTTACTTCTGAGAACTAAGCATTGTGTGCAGAGGTTTTGCGGCTATCTCCTTTCTTTCAGTTTTTCTGCTAACATTCCTATCTGTAAAACTAGCTTTTACACAATAGGAAAGCCTAAACGGCGGTATAGCAGCTACCTCTTTAAACCTAAATAAAACAACATGGCACATATAATTTACTTCTGAGAACTAAGCATTGTGTGCAGAGATTTTTCAGTTATCTCCTTTACTTCAGTTTTGGGGCTAACATTCCTATGTGTAAAACTAGCCTTTACACTATAGGAAAGCATAACCGGCGGTATAGCAGCTAACTCTTTAAACCTAAATGAAACAACATGGCACATATGATTTACTTCTGAGAACTAAGCATTGTGTGCAGAGGTTTTGCGGCTATCTCCTTTCTTTCAGTTTTTGTGCTAACATTCCTATCTGTAAAACTAGCATTTACACTATAGGAAAGCATAACCGGCGGTATAGCAGCTAACTCTTTAAACCTAAATGAAACAACATGGCACATATGATTGACTTATGAGAACTAAGCACTGTGTGCAGAGATTTTTCAGCTATCTCCTTTACTTCAGATTGTGTGCTAACATTCATATTTTTATACTCGCATTTACTATATAGGAAAGCTTAACTGAGGGTATAGCAGCTACCTCTTTAAACCTAAATGAAACAACATGGCACATATGGTTTACTTCTGAGAACTGAGCATTGTGTGCAGAGATTTTTCAGTTATCTCCTTTACTTCAGTTTTGGGGCTAACGTTCCTATGTGTAAAACTAGCATTTACACTATAGGAAAGCCTAACCGGCGGTATAGCAGCTAACTCTTTAAACCTAAAAGAAACAACATGGCACATATGATTTACTTCTGAGAACTAAGCATTGTGTGCAGAGATTTTTCAGTTATCTCCTTTACTTCAGTTTTGGGGCTAACATTCCTATGTGTAAAACTAGCTTTTACACTGTAGGAAAGCATAACCGGCGGTATAGCAGCTAACTCTTTAAACCTAAATGAAACAACATGGCACCTATCATTTACTTCTGAGAACTTAGCATTGTGTGCAGAGATTTTGCGGCTATCTCCTTTCTTTCAGTTTTTGTGCTAACATTCCTATCTGTAAAACTAGCCTTTACTCTGTAGGAAATCCTTAACGGCGGTATAGCAGCTAACTCTTTAAACCTAAATGAAACAACATGGCACATATGATTTACTTCTGAGAATTAAGCATTATGTGCAGAGATTTTTCACTTATCTCCTTTACTTCAGTTTTGGTGCTAACATTCCTATCTGTAAAACTAGCATTTACACTATAGGAAAGCATAACCGGCAGTATAGCAGCTAACTCTTTAAACCTAAATGAAACAACATGGCACCTATCATTTACTTCTGAGAACTTAGCATTGTGTGCAGAGGTTTTGCGTCTACCTCCTTTCTTTCAGTTTTTGTGCTAACATTCCTATCTGTAAAACTAGCTTTTACACAATAGGAAAGCCTAACCGGCGGTATAGCAGCTACCTCTTTAAACCTAAATGAAACAACATGGCACATATGATTTACTTCTGAGAACTAAGCATTGTGTGCAGAGATTTTGCGGCTATCTCCTTTCTTTCAGTTTTTGTGCTAACATTCCTATCTGTAAAACTAGCCTACACTGTAGGAAATCCTAAACGGCGGTATAGCAGCTAACTCTTTAAACCTAAATGAAACAACATGGCACATATGATTTACTTCTGAGAATTAAGCATTATGTGCAGAGATTTTTCACTTATCTCCTTTACTTCAGTTTTGGTGCTAACATTCCTATCTGTAAAACTACCATTTACACTATAGGAAAGCATAACCGGCAGTATAGCAGCTAACTCTTTAAACCTAAATGAAACAACATGGCACATATGATTTACTTCTGAGAAGTAAGCATTGTGTGCAGAGATTTTTCAGTTATCTCCTTTACTTCAGTTTTGGTGCTAACATTCATATTTTTATACTCGCATTTACTATATAGGAAAGCTTAACTGAGGGTATAGCAGCTAACTCTTTAAACCTAAATGAAACAACATGGCTCATATGGTTTACTTCTGAAAACTAAGCATTGTGTGCAGAGATTTTGCGGCTATCTCCTTTCTTTCAGTTTTTGAGCTAACATTCCTATCTGTAATACTAGCTTTTACACTATAGGAAAGCCTAACCGGCGGTATAGCAGCTACCTCTTTAAACCTCAATGAAACAACATGGCACATATGATTTACTTCTGAGAACTAAGCATTGTGTGCAGAGATTTTTCAGTTATCTCCTTTAATTCAGTTTTGGTGCTAACATTCCTATCTGTAAAACTAGCATTTACACTATAGGAAAGCATAACCGGCGGTATAGCAGCTAACTCTTTAAAGCTAAATGAAACAACATGGCACATATGATTTACTTCTGAGAACTAAGCATTGTGTGCAGAGATTTTTCAGTTATCTCCTTTACTTCAGTTTTGGGGCTAACATTCCTATGTGTAAAACTAGCATTTACACTATAGGAAAGCATAACCGGCGGTATAGCAGCTAACTCTTTAAACCTAAATGAAACAACATGGCACATATGATTTACTTCTGAGAACTAAGCATTGTGTGCAAAGATTTTTCAGTTATCTCCTTTACTTCAGTTTTGGGGCTAACATTCCTATGTGTAAAACTAGCCTTTACACTATAGGAAAGCATAACCGGCGGTATAGCAGCTAACTCTTTAAACCTAAAAGAAACAACATGGCACATATGGTTTACTTCTGAGAACTAAGCATTGTGTGCAGAGATTTTGCGGCTATCTCCTTTCTTTCAGTTCTTGTGCTAACATTCCTATTTGTAAAACTAGCATTTACACTATAGGAAAGCATAACCGGCGGTATAGCAGCTAACTCTTTAAACATAAATGAAACAATATGGTACATATGATTTACTTCCGAGAACTAAGCATTGTGTGCAGAGGTTTTTCAGCTATCTCCTTTACTTCAGATTTTGTGCTAACATTCATATTTTTATACTCGCATTTACTATATAGGAAAGCATAACTGAGGGTATAGCAGCTAACTCTTTAAACCTAAATGAAACAACATGGCACATATGGTTTACTTCTGAAAACTAAGCATTGTGTGCAGAGATTTTGCGGCCATCTCCTTTCTTTCAGTTTTTGTGCTAACATTCCTATTTGTAAAACTAGCAGTTACACTATAGGAAAGCATAACCGGCGGTATAGCAGCTAACTCTTTAAACATAAATGAAACAACATGGCACATATGGCATTTACACTATAGGAAAGCATAACCGGCGGTATAGCAGCTAACTCTTTAAACCTAAATGAAACAACATGGCACATATGGTTTACTTCTGAGAACTAAGCATTGTGTGCAGAGATTTTGCGGCTATCTCCTTTCTTTCAGTTCTTGTGCTAACATTCCTATCTGTAAAACTAGCATTTACACTATAGGAAAGCATAACCGGCGGTATAGCAGCTAACTCTTTAAACCTAAATGAAACAACATGGCACATATGATTTACTTCTGAGAACTAAGCATTGTGTGCAGAGATTTTTCAGCTATCTCCTTTACTTCAGATTTTGTGCTAACATTCATATTTTTATACTAGCATTTACTATATAGGAAAGCTTAACTGAGGGTATAGCAGCTAACTCTTTAAACCTATATGAAACATCATGGCACATATGGTTTACTTCTGAGAACTAAGCATTTTGTGCAGAGATTTTTCAGTTATCTCCTTTACTTCAGTTTTGGGGCTAACATTCCTTTGTGTAAAACTATCATTTACACTATAGGAAAGCATAACCGGCGGTATAGCAGCTAACTCTTTAAACCTAAATGAAACAACATGGCACTATTATTTACTTCTGAGAACTAAGCACTGTGTGCAGAGATTTTGCGGGTAACCCCTATCTCTCAGTTTTTGTGCTTACATTCCTATCTGTAAAACTAGCATTTACACTATAGGAAAGCATAACCGGCGGGATAGCAGCTAACTCTTTAAACCTAAATGAAACAACATGGCACATATGATTTACTTCTGAGAACTAAGCAGTGGTTGCAGAGATTTTGCGGGTAACTCCTTCCTTTCAGTTTTTGTGCTAACATTCCTATCTGTAAAACTAGCATTTACACTATAGGAAAGCATAACCGGCGGTATAGCAGCTAACTCCTTAAACCTAAATGAAAGAACATGGCACTTATGATTGACTTCTGAGAACTAAGCATTGTGTGCAGAGATTATGCAGCTATCTCCTTTCTTTAAGTCTTTCTGCTAATATTCCTATCTGTAAAACTACCATTTAAAATATAGGAAAGCATAACCGGCGGTATAGCAGCTAACTCTTTAAACTAAAATGAAACAACATGGCACATATGATTTACTTCTGAGCAGTAAGCATTGTTTGCAGAGATTTTGCAGCTATCTCCTTTACTTCAGTTTTTGTGCTAACATTCCTATCTGTAAAACTACCATTTACACTATAGGAAAGAATAACCGGCGGTATAGCAGCTAACTCTTTAAACCTAAATGAAACAACATGGCACATATGATTGACTTCTGAGAACTAAGCATTGTGTGCAGAGATTTTGCCGCTATCTCCTTCCTTTTAGTTTTTGTGCTAACATTCCTATCTGTATAACTACCTTTTAAACTATAGGAAAGCATAACCGGCGGTATAGCAGCTAACACTTTAAACCTAAATGAAACAACATGGCACCTATGATTGACTTCTGAGAACTAAGCATTGTGTGCAGAGATTTTGCGGGTAACTCCTTTCATTCAGTTTTTGTGCAAACATTCCTATCTGTAAAACTACGATTTACACTATAGGAAAGCATAACCGGCGATATAGCTGCTAACTCTTTAAACCTAAATGAAACAACATGGCACATGTGATTTTCTCCTGAGAAGTAAGCTTTGTGTGCAGACCTTTTGCAGCTATCTCCTTTACTTCAGTTTTTGTGCTAACATTCCTATCTGCAAAACTACCATTTACACTATAGGAAAACATAACCGGTTGTATAGCAACTAACTCTTTAAACCTAAATGAAACAACATGGCACATATGATTTACTTCTGAGAACTAAGCATTGTTTACAGAGATTTTGCCGCTATCTCCTTTACTTCAGTTTTTGTGCTAACATTCCTATCGGTAAAACTACCATTTACACTATAGGAAAGCATAACCGGCGGTATACCAGCTAACTCTTTAAACCTAAAAGAAACAACATGGCACATATGATTGACTTGTGAGAACTAAGCATTGTGTGCAGAGATTTTGCAGCTATCTCCTTTCTTTCAGTTTTTGTGCGAACATTCCTATTTGTAAAATGAGCATTTACACAAGAGGAAAGCATAACCGCCGTTTAAGCAGCTAACTCTTTAAACCTAAATGAAACAACATGGCACATATGATTTACTTCTGAGAACTAAGCATTGTGTGCAGAGATTTTGCATCTAGCTCCTTTACTTCAGTTTTTGTGCTAACATTCCTATCTGTAAAACTACCATTTACACTATAGGAAAGCATAACCGGCGGTATAGCAGCTTACTCTTTAAACCTAAATGAAACAACATGGCACATATTATTTACTTCTGAGAACTAAGCATTGTGTGCAGAGATTTTGCGGGTAACTCCTTCCTTTCAGTTTTTGTGCTAACATTCCTACCTGTAAAACTAGCTTTTACACTATAGAAAAGCATATCCGGCGGTATAGCAGCTGACTCCTTAAACCTAAATGAAAGAACATGGCACATGTGATTGACTTCTGAGAACTAAGCATTGTGTGCAGAGATTTTGCAGCTATCTCCTTTCTTTAAGTTTTTGTGCTAATATTCCTATCTGTAAAACTCCAATTTAAACTGTAGGAAAGCATAACCGGCGGTATAGCAGGTAACTCTTTAAACCTAAATGAAACAATATGGCACATTTCATTTACTTCGGAGAACTAAGCATTGTGTGCAGAGATTTTGCAGCAATCTCCTTTACTTTAGTTTTTGTGCCAACATTCCTTTCTGTAAAACTACCTTTTACACAATAGGAAAGCATAACCGGCGGTATAGCAGCTAACTCTCTAAACCTAAATGAAACAACATTGCACATATGATTGACTTCTGAGAACTAAGCATTGTGTGCAGAGATTTTGCCGCTGTCTCCTTTACTTCAGTTTTTGTGCTAACATTCCTATCTGTAAAACTAGCATTTACACTATAGGAAAGCCTAACCAGCGGTATAGCAGCTAACTCTTTAAACCTAAATGAAACAACATGACACATATGATTTACTTCTGAGAACTAAGCATTGTATGCAGAGATTTTGCAGCTATCTCCTTTACTTCAGTTTTTGTGCTAACATTCCTCTCTATAAAACTACAATTTAAACTGTAGGAAAGCATAACCGGCGGTATAGCAGCTAACTCTTTAAACCTAAATGAAACAACATGGCACATATGATTGACTTCTGAGAACTAAGCATTGTGTGCAGAGATTGTGCAGCTACCTCCTTTCTTTCAGTTTTTGTGCTAACATTCCTTTCTCTAAAACAAGCATTTACACAATAGGAAAGCATAGCCGGCGGTATAGCAGCTAACGCTTCAAACCTAAATGAAACAATATGGCACATATGATTTACTTCTGAGAACTAAGATTTGTGTGCATAGTATTTGCAGCTATCTCCTTTACTTCAGTTTTTGTGCTAACATACATATCTGTAAAAGTAGCTTTTACACAATAGGAAAGCATAACCGGCGGTATAGCAGCTAAGTCTTTAAACCTAAATAAAACAACATGGCACATATGATTTCCGTCTGAGAACTAAGCATTGTGTGCAGAGATTTTGCAGCTATCTCCTTTCTTTCAGTTTTTGTGCTAACATTCCTATCTGTAAAACTACCATTTACACTATAGGAAAGCATAACCGGCGGTATAGCAGCCAACTCTTCAAACCTAAATGAAACAACATGGCACATATGATTTCCTTCTGAGAACTAAGCATTGTGTGCAGAGATTTTGCAGTTATGTCCTTTCTTTCAGTTTTTGTACTAACATGTCTATCTGTAAAACTAGCATTTACACTATAGGAAAGCATAACCGGCGGTATAGCAGCTAACTCTTTAAACCTAAATGAAAGGACATGGCACATATGATTTACTTCTGAGAACTAAGCATTGTGTGCAGAGATTTTGCGGCTATCTCCTTTCTTTCAGTTTTTGTCCGAACATTCCTCTCTGTAAAACTACCTTTTACACTACAGGAAAGCATAACCGGCGGTATAGCAGCTAACTCTTTAAACCTAAATGAAACAACATGGCACATATGATTGACTTCTGAGAACTAAGCATTGTGTACAGAGATTTTGCAGCTATCTCCTTTACTTCAGTTTTTGTGCTAACATTCCTATCTGTAAAACTACCATTTACACTATAAGAAAGCATAACCTGCGGTATAACAGCTAACACTTTAAACCTAAATGAAACAACGTGGCTCATATGATTTACTTCTGAGAACTAAGCATTGTCTGCAGGGTACTTCCAGCTTTCTCCTTTACTTCAGTTTTTGTGCTAACATTCCTATCTGTAAAACAACCATTTACACTATAGGAAAGCATAACCGGCGGTATAGCAGCTAACTCTTTAAACCTAAATGAAACAACATGGCACATATGATTGACTACTGACAACTAAGCATTGTGTGAAGAGATTTTGCAGCTATCTCCTTTCTTTCAGTTTTTGTGCTAACATTCCTATCTGTAAAACTACCATTTAAACTATCGGAAAGCATAACCGGCGGTATAGCAGCTAACTCTTTAAATCTAAATGAAACAACATGGCACATATGATTTACTTCTGAGAACTAAGCATTGTGTGCAGACATTTTGCAGCTATCTCCTTTACTTCAGTTTTTGTGCTAACATTCCTATCTGTAAAACGACCATTTACACTATAGGAAAGCATAACCGGCGGTATAGCAGCTAACTCTTTAAACCTAAAAGAAACAACATGGCACATATGATTGACTTCTGAGAACTAAGCATTGTTTGCAGAGATTTTGCAGCTATCTCCTTTACTTCAGTTTTTGTGCTAACATTCCTATCTGTAAAACTACCATTTACACTGTAGGAAAGCATAACGGGTGGTATAGCAGCTAACTCTTTAAACCTAAATGAAACGACATGGCACATATGATTTACTTCTGAGAACTAAGCATTGTGTGCAGAGATTTTGCATCTATCTCCTCTACTTCACTTTTTGTGCTAACATTCCAATCTGTAAAACAACCATTTACACTATAGGAAAGCATAACCGGCTGTATAGCAGCTAACTCTTTAAACCTAAATGAAACAACATGGTACATATGATTGACTTCTGAGAACTAAGCATTGTGTGCAGAGATTTTGCCGCTATCTCCTTTACTTCAGTTTTTGTGCTAACATTCCTATCTGTAAAACTACCATTTACACTATAGGAAAGCATAACCGGCGGTATAGCAGCTAACTCTTTAAACCTAAATGAAACAACATGGTACATATGATTTCATTCTGAGAACTAAGCATTGGTTGCAGAGATTTTGCGGGTAATTCCTTTACTTCAGTTTTTGTGTTAACATTCCTATCTGTAAAATTACCATTTACACTATAGGAAAGCATAACGGGTGGTATAGCAGCTAACTCTTTAAACCTAAATGAAACAACGTTGCACATATGATTTACTTCTGAGAACTAAGCATTGTGTGAAGAGATTTTGCAGCTATCTCCTTTCTTTCAGTTTTTGTGCTAACATTCCTATCTGTAAAACTAGCATTTACACAATAGGAAAGCATAACCGGTGGTATAGCAGCTAACTCTTCAAACCTAAATGAAACAACATGGCACATATGATTTACTTGTGAGAACTAAGATTTTGTGCACAGTATTTGCAGCTATCTCCTTTACTTCAGTTTTTGTCCTAAAATTCCTGTCTGAAAATCTAGCTTTTACACAATAGGAAAGCATAACCGGCGGTATAGCAGCTAAGTCTTTAAACCTAAATGAAACAACATGGCACATATGATTTCCTTCTGAGAACTAAGCATTGTGTGCAGAGATTTTGCGGGTAATTCCTTCCGTTCAGTTTTTGTGCTAACATTCCTATCTGTAAAACTAGCATTTACACTATAGGAAAGCACAACCGGCGGTATAGCAGCTAACTCCTTAAACCTAAATGAAAGAACATGGCACATATGAGTGACTTCTGAGAACTAAGCATTGTGTGCAGAGATTTTGCAGCTATCTCCTTTCTTTAAGGTTTTGTGCTAATATTCCTATCTGTAAAACTCCAATTTAAACTATAGGAAAGCATAACTGGCGGTATAGCAGCTAACTGTTTAAACCTAAATGAAACAACATGGCACCTATGATTTACTTCTGAGAACTAAGCATTGTGTGCAGAGATTTTCCGTCTATCTCCTTTACTTCAGTTTTTGTGCTAACATTCCTATCTGTAAAACTACCTTTTACACTATAGGAAAGCATAACCGGCGGTTTGGCAGCTAACTCTTTATACCTAAATGAAACAACATGGCCCATATGATTGACTTCTGAGAGCTAAGCATTTTGTGCAGAGATTTTGCAGCAATCTCCTTTCTTTCAGTTTTTGTGCGAACATTCCTATCTGTAAAACTACCATTTACACTATAGGAAAGCATAACCAGCTGTATAGCAGCTAACTCTTTAAACCTAAATGAAACAACATGGCACATGTGATTTTCTCCTGAGATCTAAGCTTTGTGTGCAGACATTTTGCAGCTATCTCCTTTACTTAAGTTTTTGTGCTAACATTCCTATGTGTAAAACTACCATTTACACTATAGGAAAGCATAACCGGCGGTATAGCAGCTAACTCTTTAAACCTAAATGAAACAACATGGCACATATGATTTACTTCTGAGAACGAAGCATTGTGTGCAGAGATTTTGCCGCCATCTCCTTTACTTCAGTTTTTGTGCTAACATTCCTATCTGTAAAACTACCATTTACACTATAGGAAAGCATAACCGGCGGTATAGCAGCTAACTCTTTAAATCTAAATGAAACAACGTTGCACATATGATTGACTTCTGAGAACTAAGCATTGTGTGCAGAGATTTTGCAGCTATCTCCTTCCTTTCAGTTTTTGTGCTAACATTCCTATCTTTAAAACTAGCATTTACACAATAGGAAAGCAAACCGGCCGTATAGCAGCTAACTCTTCAAACCTAAATGAAACAACATGGCACATATGATTTACTTCTGAGAACTAAGCTTTTTGTGCAGAGTATTTGCAGCTATCTCCTTTACTTCAGTGTTTGTGCTAACATTTCTATCTGTAAATCTAGCTTTTACGCAATAGGAAAGCATAACCGGCAGTATAGCAGCTAAGTCTTTAAACCTAAATGAAACAACATGGCACATATGATTTCCTTCTGAGACCTAAGCATTGTGTGCAAAGATTTTGCGGGTAACTCCTTCCTTTCAGTTTTTGTGCTAACATTCCTATCTGTAAAACTAGTGTTTACACTATAGGAAAGCATAACCGGCGGTATAGCAGCTAACTCCTTAAACCTAAATGAAAGAACATGGCACATATGATTGACTTCTGAGAACTAAGCATTGTGTGCAGAGATTTTGCAGCTATCTCCTTTCTTTAAGTTTTTGTGCTAATATTCCTATCTGTAAAACTCCAATTTAAACTATAGGAAAGCATAACCGGCGGTATAGCAGCTAACTGTTTAAACCTAAATGAAACAATATGGCACCTATGATTTACTTCTGAGAACTAAGCATTGTGTGCAGAGATTTTCCGTCTATCTCCTTTACTTCAGTGTTTGTGCTAACATTCCTATCTGTAAAACTACCTTTTAAACTATAGGAAAGCATAACCGGCGGTATAGCAGCTAACTCTTTAAACCTAAATGAAACAACGTTGCACATATGATTGACTTCAGAGAACTAAGCATTGTGTGCAGAGATTTTGCAGCTATCTCCTTTCTTTCAGTTTTTGTTCTAACATTCCTATCTGTAAAACTAGCTTTTACACAATAGGAAAGCATAACCGGCGGTATAGCAGCTAATTCTTCAAACCTAAATGAAACAACATGGCACATATGATTTACTTCTGAGAACTAAGCTTTTTGTGCAGAGTATTTGCAGCTATCTCCTTTACTTCAGTTTTTGTGCTAACATTCCTATCTGTAAATCTAGCTTTTACATAATAGGAAAGCCTAACCGGCAGTATAGCGGCTAAGTCTTTAAACATAAATGAAACAACATGGCCCATATGATTGACTTCTGAGAAGTAAGTATTGTGTGCAGAGATTTTGAAGCTATCTCCTTTCTTTCAGTTTTTGTGCGAACATTCCTATTTGTAAAATGAGCATTTACACAATAGGAAAGCATAACCGGCGTTTAAGCAGCTAACTCCTTAAACCTAAATGAAACAACATGGCACATATGATTTACTTCTGAGAACTAAGCATTGTGTGCAGAGATTTTGCGGGTAACTCCTTTCTTTCAGTTTTTGGGCAAACATTCCTATCTGTAAAACTACCATTTACACTATAGGAAAGCATAACGGGCGGTATAGCACCTAACTCTTTAAACCTAAATGAAACAACGTGGCACATGTGATTTTCTCCTGAGAACTAAGCTTTGTGTGCACACATTTTGCAGCTATCTCCTTTACTTCAGTTTTTGTGCTAACATTCCTATCTGTAAAACTACCATTTACACTATAGGAAAGCATAACCGGAGGTATAGCAGCTAACTCTTTAAACCTAAATGAAACAACATGGCACATATGATTTACTTCTGAGAACTAAGCATTGTGTGCAGAGATTTTGCGGGTAACTCCTTTCTTTCAGTTTTTGTGCAAACATTCCTCTCTGTAAAACTACCATTTACACTATAGGAAAGCATAACCGGCGGTATAGCAGCTAACTCTTCAAACCTAAATGAAACAACATGGCACATGTGATTTTCTCCTGAGAACTAAGCTTTGTGTGCAGACATTTTGCAGCTATCTCCTTTACTTCAGTTTTTGTGCTAACATTCCTATCTGTAAAACTACCTTTTACACTATAAGAAAGCTTAACCAGCGGTATAGCAGCTAAGTCTTTAAACCTAAATGAAACAAAATGGCACATATGATTTCCTTCTAAGAAGTAAGCATTGTGTGCAGAGATTTTGCAGCTATCTCCTTTCTTTCAGTTTTTGTGCTAACATTCCTATCTTTAAAACTAGCATTTACACAATAGGAAAGCAAACCGGTCGTATAGCAGCTAACTCTTCAAACCTAAATGAAACAACATGGCACATATGATTTACTTCTGAGAACTAAGCTTTTTGTGCAGAGTATTTGCAGCTATCTCCTTTACTTCAGTTTTTGTGCTAACATTCCTATCTGTAAATCTAGCTTTTACACAATAGGAAAGCATAACCGGCAGTATAGCAGCTAAGTCTTTAAACCTAAATGAAACAACATGGCACATATGATTTCCTTCTGAGACCTAAGCATTGTGTGCAAAGATTTTGCGGGTAACTCCTTCCTTTCAGTTTTTGTGCTAACATTCCTATCTGTAAAACTAGTGTTTACACTATAGGAAAGCATAACCGGCGGTATAGCAGCTAACTCCTTAAACCTAAATGAAAGAACATGGCACATATGATTGACTTCTGAGAACTAAGCATTGTGTGCAGAGATTTTGCAGCTATCTCCTTTCTTTAAGTTTTTGTGCTAATATTCCTATCTGTAAAACTCCAATTTAAACTATAGGAAAGCATAACCGGCGGTATAGCAGCTAACTGTTTAAACCTAAATGAAACAATATGGCACCTATGATTTACTTCTGAGAACTAAGCATTGTGTGCAGAGATTTTCCGTCTATCTCCTTTACTTCAGTGTTTGTGCTAACATTCCTATCTGTAAAACTACCTTTTAAACTATAGGAAAGCATAACCGGCGGTATAGCAGCTAACTCTTTAAACCTAAATGAAACAACGTTGCACATATGATTGACTTCAGAGAACTAAGCATTGTGTGCAGAGATTTTGCAGCTATCTCCTTTCTTTCAGTTTTTGTTCTAACATTCCTATCTGTAAAACTAGCTTTTACACAATAGGAAAGCATAACCGGCGGTATAGCAGCTAATTCTTCAAACCTAAATGAAACAACATGGCACATATGATTTACTTCTGAGAACTAAGCTTTTTGTGCAGAGTATTTGCAGCTATCTCCTTTACTTCAGTTTTTGTGCTAACATTCCTATCTGTAAATCTAGCTTTTACATAATAGGAAAGCCTAACCGGCAGTATAGCGGCTAAGTCTTTAAACATAAATGAAACAACATGGCCCATATGATTGACTTCTGAGAAGTAAGTATTGTGTGCAGAGATTTTGAAGCTATCTCCTTTCTTTCAGTTTTTGTGCGAACATTCCTATTTGTAAAATGAGCATTTACACAATAGGAAAGCATAACCGGCGTTTAAGCAGCTAACTCCTTAAACCTAAATGAAACAACATGGCACATATGATTTACTTCTGAGAACTAAGCATTGTGTGCAGAGATTTTGCGGGTAACTCCTTTCTTTCAGTTTTTGGGCAAACATTCCTATCTGTAAAACTACCATTTACACTATAGGAAAGCATAACGGGCGGGATAGCACCTAACTCTTTAAACCTAAATGAAACAACGTGGCACATGTGATTTTCTCCTGAGAACTAAGCTTTGTGTGCACACATTTTGCAGCTATCTCCTTTACTTCAGTTTTTGTGCTAACATTCCTATCTGTAAAACTACCATTTACACTATAGGAAAGCATAACCGGAGGTATAGCAGCTAACTCTTTAAACCTAAATGAAACAACATGGCACATATGATTTACTTCTGAGAACTAAGCATTGTGTGCAGAGATTTTGCGGGTAACTCCTTTCTTTCAGTTTTTGTGCAAACATTCCTCTCTGTAAAACTACCATTTACACTATAGGAAAGCATAACCGGCGGTATAGCAGCTAACTCTTCAAACCTAAATGAAACAACATGGCACATGTGATTTTCTCCTGAGAACTAAGCTTTGTGTGCAGACATTTTGCAGCTATCTCCTTTACTTCAGTTTTTGTGCTAACATTCCTATCTGTAAAACTACCTTTTACACTATAGGAAAGCTTAACCAGCGGTATAGCAGCTAAGTCTTTAAACCTAAATGAAACAAAATGGCACATATGATTTCCTTCTGAGAAGTAAGCATTGTGTGCAGAGATTTTGCAGCTATCTCCTTTCTTTCAGTTTTTGTGCTAACATTCCTATCTTTAAAACTAGCATTTACACAATAGGAAAGCAAACCGGTCGTATAGCAGCTAACTCTTCAAACCTAAATGAAACAACATGGCACATATGATTTACTTCTGAGAACTAAGCTTTTTGTGCAGAGTATTTGCAGCTATCTCCTTTACTTCAGTTTTTGTGCTAACATTCCTATCTGTAAATCTAGCTTTTACACAATAGGAAAGCATAACCGGCAGTATAGCAGCTAAGTCTTTAAACCTAAATGAAACAACATGGCACATATGATTTCCTTCTGAGACCTAAGCATTGTGTGCAAAGATTTTGCGGGTAACTCCTTCCTTTCAGTTTTTGTGCTAACATTCCTATCTGTAAAACTAGTGTTTACACTATAGGAAAGCATAACCGGCGGTATAGCAGCTAACTCCTTAAACCTAAATGAAAGAACATGGCACATATGATTGACTTCTGAGAACTAAGCATTGTGTGCAGAGATTTTGCAGCTATCTCCTTTCTTTAAGTTTTTGTGCTAATATTCCTATCTGTAAAACTCCAATTTAAACTATAGGAAAGCATAACCGGCGGTATAGCAGCTAACTGTTTAAACCTAAATGAAACAATATGGCACCTATGATTTACTTCTGAGAACTAAGCATTGTGTGCAGAGATTTTCCGTCTATCTCCTTTACTTCAGTGTTTGTGCTAACATTCCTATCTGTAAAACTACCTTTTAAACTATAGGAAAGCATAACCGGCGGTATAGCAGCTAACTCTTTAAACCTAAATGAAACAACGTTGCACATATGATTGACTTCAGAGAACTAAGCATTGTGTGCAGAGATTTTGCAGCTATCTCCTTTCTTTCAGTTTTTGTTCTAACATTCCTATCTGTAAAACTAGCTTTTACACAATAGGAAAGCATAACCGGCGGTATAGCAGCTAATTCTTCAAACCTAAATGAAACAACATGGCACATATGATTTACTTCTGAGAACTAAGCTTTTTGTGCAGAGTATTTGCAGCTATCTCCTTTACTTCAGTTTTTGTGCTAACATTCCTATCTGTAAATCTAGCTTTTACATAATAGGAAAGCCTAACCGGCAGTATAGCGGCTAAGTCTTTAAACATAAATGAAACAACATGGCCCATATGATTGACTTCTGAGAAGTAAGTATTGTGTGCAGAGATTTTGAAGCTATCTCCTTTCTTTCAGTTTTTGTGCGAACATTCCTATTTGTAAAATGAGCATTTACACAATAGGAAAGCATAACCGGCGTTTAAGCAGCTAACTCCTTAAACCTAAATGAAACAACATGGCACATATGATTTACTTCTGAGAACTAAGCATTGTGTGCAGAGATTTTGCGGGTAACTCCTTTCTTTCAGTTTTTGGGCAAACATTCCTATCTGTAAAACTACCATTTACACTATAGGAAAGCATAACGGGCGGTATAGCACCTAACTCTTTAAACCTAAATGAAACAACGTGGCACATGTGATTTTCTCCTGAGAACTAAGCTTTGTGTGCACACATTTTGCAGCTATCTCCTTTACTTCAGTTTTTGTGCTAACATTCCTATCTGTAAAACTACCATTTACACTATAGGAAAGCATAACCGGAGGTATAGCAGCTAACTCTTTAAACCTAAATGAAACAACATGGCACATATGATTTACTTCTGAGAACTAAGCATTGTGTGCAGAGATTTTGCGGGTAACTCCTTTCTTTCAGTTTTTGTGCAAACATTCCTCTCTGTAAAACTACCATTTACACTATAGGAAAGCATAACCGGCGGTATAGCAGCTAACTCTTCAAACCTAAATGAAACAACATGGCACATGTGATTTTCTCCTGAGAACTAAGCTTTGTGTGCAGACATTTTGCAGCTATCTCCTTTACTTCAGTTTTTGTGCTAACATTCCTATCTGTAAAACTACCTTTTACACTATAGGAAAGCTTAACCAGCGGTATAGCAGCTAAGTCTTTAAACCTAAATGAAACAAAATGGCACATATGATTTCCTTCTGAGAAGTAAGCATTGTGTGCAGAGATTTTGCAGCTATCTCCTTTCTTTCAGTTTTTGTGCTAACATTCCTATCTGTAAAACTAGCATTTACACAATAGGAAAGCATAACGGGCGGTATAGCAGCTAACTCTTCAATTCTAAATGAAACAACATGGCGCATATGATTTAGTTCTGAGAACTAAGCTTTTTTTGCAGAGTATTTGCAGCTATCTACTTTACTTCAGTGTTTGTGCTAACATTCCTATCTGTAAAACTAGCTTTTACACAATAGGAAAGCATAACCGGCAGTATAGCAGCTAAGTCTTGAAACCTAAATGAAACAACATGGCACATATGATTTCCTTCTGAGAACTAAGCATTGTGTGCAGAGATTTTGCGGGTAACTCCTTCCTTTCAGTTTTTGTGCTAACATTCCTATCTGTAAAACTAGCATTTACACTATAGGAAAGCATAACCGGCGTTTAAGCAGCTAACTCTTTAAACCTAAATGAAACAACATGGCACATATGATTTACTTCTGAGAACTAAGCATTGTGTGCAGAGTTTGCGGGTATCTCCTTTCTTTCAGTTTTTGTGCAAACATTCCTATCTGTAAAACTACCATTTACACTATAGGAAAGCATAACCGGCGGTATAGCAGCTAACTCTTTAAACCTAAATGAAACAACATGGCAAATGTGATTTTCTCCTGAGAACTAAGATTTGTGTGCAGACATTTTGCAGCTATCTCCTTTACTTCAGTTTTTGTGCTAACATTCCTATTTGTAAAACTACCATTTACACTATAGGAAAGCATAACCGGCGGTATAGCAGCTAACTCTTTAAACCTAAATGAAACAACATGGCACATATGATTTACTTCTGAGAACCAAGCATTGTGTGCAGAGATTTTGCCGCCATCTCCTTTACTTCAGTTTTTGTGCTATCATTCCTATCTGTAAAACAACCATTTACACTATAGGAAAGCATAACCGGCGGTATAGCAGCTAACTCTTCAAACCTAAATGAAACAACATGGCACATATGATTTACTTCTGAGAACTAAGCTTTTTGTGCAGAGTATTTGCAGCTATCTCCTTTACTTCAGTTTTTGTGCTAACATTCCTATCTGTAAAACTAGCTCTTACACAATAGGAAAGCATAACCGGCGGTATAGCAGCTAAGTCTTTAAACCTAAATGAAACAACATGGCACATATGATTTCATTCTGAGAACTAAGCATTGTGTGCAGAGATTTTGCTAGTAACTCCTTTCTTTCAGTTTTTGTGCCAGCATTCCTATCTGTAAAACTTGCATTTACACTATAGGAAAGCATAACTGGTGGTATACCAGCTAACTCTTTAAACCTAAATGAAACAACATGGCACATATGATTTACTTCTGAGAACTAAGCATTGTGTGTGGAGATTTTGCAGCTATCTCCTTTCTTTCACTTTTTGTGCTAACATTCCTATCTGTAAAACTACATTTTAAACTATAGGAAAGCATACCCGGTGGTTAAGAAGCTAACTCTTTAAACCTAAATGAAACAACATGGCACATATGATTTACTTCTGAAAACCAAGCATTGTGTGCAGAGATTTTGCCGCCATCTCCTTTACTTCAGTTTTTGTGCTAACATTTCTATCTGTAAAACTAGCGTTTACACTATAGGAAAGCATAACCGGCGGTATAGCAGCTAACTCTTTAAACTTAAATGAAAGAACATAGCACATATGATTTACTTCTGAGAACTAAGCATTGTGTGCAGAGATTTTGCAGCTATCTCCTTTCTTTCAGTTTTTGTTCTTACATTCCTATCTGCAAAACTAGCATTTACACTATAGAAAAGCATAACCGGCTTTATAGCAGCTAACTCTTTAAACCTAAATGAAACAACATGGCACATATGATTGACTTCTGAGAACTAAGCATTGTGTGCAGAGATTTTGCCGCTATCTCCTTTACTTCAGTTTTTGTGCTAACATTTCTATCTGTAAAACTAGCATTTACACTATAGGAAAGCATAACCGGTGGTATAGCAGCTAACTCTTTAAACCTAAATGAAGGAACATGGCACGTATGGTTTACTTCTGAAAACTAAGCATTGTGTGCAGAGATTTTGCAGCTATCTCCTTTACTTCAGTTTTTGTGCTAACATTCCTATCTGTAAAACTAGCATTTACACTATAGAAAAGCATAACCGGCGGTATAGCAGCGAACTCTTTAACCTAAATGAAACAACATGGCACATATGATTGACTTTTGAGAATTAAGCATTGTGTGCCGAGATTTTGCAGCTATCTCCTTTCTTTCAGTTTTTGTGCTAATATTCCTATCTCTAAAACTACCATTTACACAATAGGAAAGCATAACCGGCGGTATAGCAGCTAACTCTTCAAACCTAAATGAAACAAAATGGGACATATGATTTACTTCTGAGAACTAAGCTTTTTGTGGAGAGTATTTGCAGCTATCTCCTTTACTTCAGTTTTTGTGCTAACATTCCTATCTGTAAACTAGCTTTTACACAATAGGAAAGCATAACCGGCGGTATAGCAGCTAACTCTTTAAACCTAAATGAAACAACATGGCAAATGTGATTTTCTCCTGAGAACTAAGATTTGTGTGCAGACATTTTGCAGCTATCTCCTTTACTTCAGTTTTTGTGCTAACATTCCTATTTGTAAAACTACCATTTACACTATAGGAAAGCATAACCGGCGGTATAGCAGCTAACTCTTTAAACCTAAATGAAACAACATGGCACATATGATTTACTTCTGAGAACCAAGCATTGTGTGCAGAGATTTTGCCGCCATCTCCTTTACTTCAGTTTTTGTGCTATCATTCCTATCTGTAAAACAACCATTTACACTATAGGAAAGCATAACCGGCGGTATAGCAGCTAACTCTTCAAACCTAAATGAAACAACATGGCACATATGATTTACTTCTGAGAACTAAGCTTTTTGTGCAGAGTATTTGCAGCTATCTCCTTTACTTCAGTTTTTGTGCTAACATTCCTATCTGTAAAACTAGCTCTTACACAATAGGAAAGCATAACCGGCGGTATAGCAGCTAAGTCTTTAAACCTAAATGAAACAACATGGCACATATGATTTCATTCTGAGAACTAAGCATTGTGTGCAGAGATTTTGCTAGTAACTCCTTTCTTTCAGTTTTTGTGCTAACATTCCTATCTGTAAAACTTGCTTTTACACTATGGGAAAGCATAACTGGTGGTATACCAGCTAACTCTTTAAACCTAAATGAAACAACATGGCACATATGATTTACTTCTGAGAACTAAGCATTGTGTGCGGAGATTTTGCAGCTATCTCCTTTCTTTCACTTTTTGTGCTAACATTCCTATCTGTAAAACTACCTTTTAAACTATAGGAAAGCATACCCGGTGGTTAAGAAGCTAACTCTTTAAACCTAAATGAAACAACATGGCACATATGATTTACTTCTGAAAACCAAGCATTGTGTGCAGAGATTTTGCCGCCATCTCCTTTACTTCAGTTTTTGAGCTAACATTTCTATCTGTAAAACTAGCGTTTACACTATAGGAAAGCATAACCGGCGGTATAGCAGCTAACTCTTTAAACTTAAATGAAAGAACATAGCACATATGATTTACTTCTGAGAACTAAGCATTGTGTGCAGAGATTTTGCGGCTATCTCCTTTCTTTCAGTTTTTGTTCTTACATTCCTATCTGCAAAACTAGCATTTACACTATAGAAAAGCATAACCGGCTTTATAGCAGCTAACTCTTTAAACCTAAATGAAACAACATGGCACATATGATTGACTTCTGAGAACTAAGCATTGTGTGCAGAGATTTTGCCGCTATCTCCTTTACTTCAGTTTTTGTGCTAACATTTCTATCTGTAAAACTAGCATTTACACTATAGGAAAGCATAACCGGTGGTATAGCAGCTAACTCTTTAAACCTAAATGAAAGAACATGGCACATATGGTTTACTTCTGAAAACTAAGCATTGTGTGCAGAGATTTTGCAGCTATCTCCTTTACTTCAGTTTTTGTGCTAACATTCCTATCTGTAAAACTAGCATTTACACTATAGAAAAGCATAACCGGCGGTATAGCAGCGAACTCTTTAAACCTAAATGAAACAACATGGCACATATGATTGACTTTTGAGAATTAAGCATTGTGTGCCGAGATTTTGCAGCTATCTCCTTTCTTTCAGTTTTTGTGCTAATATTCCTATCTCTAAAACTAGCATTTACACAATAGGAAAGCATAACCGGCGGTATAGCAGCTAACTCTTCAAACCTAAATGAAACAAAATGGGACATATGATTTACTTCTGAGAACTAAGCTTTTTGTGGAGAGTATTTGCAGCTATCTCCTTTACTTCAGTTTTTGTGCTAACATTCCTATCTGTAAACTAGCTTTTACACAATAGGAAAGCATAACCGGCGGTATAGCAGCTAAGTCTTTAAACCTAAATGAAACAACATGGCACATATGATTGACTTCTGAGAACTAAGCATTGTGTGCAGAGATTTTGCAGCTATCTCCTTTCTTTCAGTTTTTGTGCGAACATTCCTTTTTGTAAAATGAGCATTTACACAATAGGAAAGCATAACCGGCGTTTAAGCAGCTAACTCTTTAAACCTAAATGAAACAACATGGCACATATGATTTACTTCTGAGAACTAAGCATTGTGTGCAGAGATTTTGCGGGTAACTCCTTTCTTTCAGTTTTTGTGCAAACATTCCTATCTGTAAAACTACCATTTACACTATAGGAAAGCATAACCGGCGGTATAGCAGCTAACTTTTCAAATCTAAATGAAAATACATGGCACATGTGATTTTCTCCTGAGAACTAAGCTTTGTGTGCAGACATTTTGCAGCTATCTCCTTTACTTCAGTTTTTGTGCTAACATTCCTATCTGTAAAACTAGCATTTACACAATAGGAAAGCATAACGGGAAGTATAGCAGCTAACTCTTCAATCCTAAATGAAACAACATGGCACATATGATTTACTTCTGAGAACTAAGCTTTTTTTGCAGAGTATTTGCAGCTATCTCCTTTACTTCAGTTTTTGTGCTAACATTCCTATCTGTAAAACTAGCATTTACACTATAGGAAAGCCTAACCGGCGGTATAGCAGCTAACTCTTTAAACCTAAATGAAACAAGATGGCACATATGATTGACTTCTGACAACTAAGCATTGTGTTCAGAGATTTTTCAGCTCTCTCCTTTCTTTAAGTTTTTGTGCTAACATTCCTATCTGTAAAACTACTATTTACACTATAGGAAAGCATAACCGGCGGTATAGCAGCTAACTCTTCAAACCTAAATGAAACAACATGGCACATATGATTTACTTCTGAGAACTAAGCTTTGTGTGCAGAGTATTTGGAGCTATCTCCTTTACTTCAGTTTTTGTGCTTACATTCCTATCTGTAAAACTAGATTTACACAATAGGAAAGCATAACCGGCGGTATAGCAGCTAAGTCTTTAAACCTAAATGAAACAACATGGCACATATGATTTCCTTTTGAGAACTAAGCATTGTGTGCAGAGATTTTGTGGGTAACTCCTTTCTTTCAGTTTTTGTGATAACATTCCTATCTGTAAAACTAGCATTTACACTATAGGAAAGCATAACCGGCTGTATAACAGCTAACTCTTTAAACCTAAATGAAACAACATGGCACATATGATTTACTTCTGAGAACTAAGCATTGTGTACAGAGATTTTGCAGCTATCTCCTTTACTTCAGTTTTTGTGCTAACATTCCTATCTGTAAACCTACCATTTACACTATAGGAAAGCATAACTGACGGTATAGCAGCTAACTCTTTAAACCCAAATGAAACAACATGGCACATATGATTGACTTCTGAGAACTAAGCATTGTGTGCAGACATTTTGCAGCTATCTCCTTTACTTCAGTTTTTGTGCTAACATTCCTATCTGTAAAACTAGCATTTACACAGTTGGAAAGCATAACCAGCGGTATAGCAGCTAACTCTTCAAACTTAAATGAAACAACATGGCACATATGATTGACTTCTGAGAACTAAGCTTTGTGTGCAGAGTATTTGCAGCTATCTCCTTTACTTCAGTTTTTGTGCTAACATTCCTATCTGTAAAACTAGCTTTTACACAATAGGAAAGCATAACCGGCGGTATAGCAGCTAAGTCTTTAAACCTAAATGAAAGATCATGGCACATATGATTTCCTTCTGAGAAATAAGCATTGTGTGTAGAGATTTTGCGGGTAACTCCTTTCTTTCAGTTTTTGTGCGAACATTCCTATCTGTAAAACTACCATTTAAACTATAGTAAAGCATAACCGGCAGTATAGCAGCTAACTCTTTAAACCTAAATGAAACAACATGGCACATAAGATTGACTTCTGAGATCTAAGCAATGTGTGCAGAGATTTTGCAGCTATCTCTTTCTTTCAGTTTTTGTGCTAACATTCCAATTTGTAAACTAGCATTTACACAATAGGAAAGCATAAACAGAGGTATAGCAGCTGACTCTTTAAACCTAAATGAAACAACATGGCACATATTAATTACTTCTGAGAACTAAGCATTGTGTGCAGATATTTTGCAGCTATCTCCATTCTTTCAGTTTTTGTGCTAACATTCCTATCTGTAAAACTAGCATTTACACTATAGGAAAGCATAACCGGCCTTATAGCAGCTAACTCTTTAAACCTATATGAAAGAACATGGCACATATGACTTACATATGAGAACTAAGCATTGTGTGCAGAGATTTTGCAGCTTTCTCCTTTCTTTAAGTTTTGGGCTAACATTTCTATCTGTAAAACTACCATTTAAACTATAGGAAAGCATAACCGGCGGTATAGCAGCTACCTCTTTAAACCTAAATGAAAGAACATGGCACATATGATTTACTTCTGAGACCTAAGTATTGTGTGCAGAGATTTTGCAGCTATCTCCTTTCTTTAAGTTTTTGTGCTAACATTCCTATCTGTAAAACTACCATTTAAACTATAGGAAAGCATAACCGGCGGTATAGCAGCTAACTCTTTAAACGTAAATGAATCAACATGGCACCTATGATTTACTTCTGAGAACTAAGCATTCTGTGCAGAGATTTTGCGGGTAACTCCTTTCTTTCAGTTTTTGTGATAACATTCCTATCTGTAAAACTAGCATTTACACAGTAGGAAAGCATAACCGGCGGTATAGCAGCTAACTCTTCAAACCTAAATGAAACAACATGGCACATATGATTGACTTCTGAGAACTAAGCTTTGTGTGCAGAGTATTTACAGCTATCTCCTTTACTTCAGTTTTTGTGCTAACATTCCTATCTGTAAAACTACCATTTACATTATACGAAAGTATAACCGGCGGTATAGCAGCTAACTCTTTAAACCTAAATGAAACAACATGGCACATATGATTGACTTCTTAGAACTAAGCATTGTGTGCAGAGATTTTGCGGGTAACTCCTTTCTTTCAGTTTTTGTGATAACATTCCTATCTGTAAAACTAGCATTTACACTATAGGAAAGCATAACGGGCGGTATAGCAGCTAACTCTTTAAACCTAAATGAAACAACATGGCACATATGATTTACTTCTGAGAACTAAGCATTGTGTGCAGACATTTTGCAGCTATCTCCTTTACTTCAGTTTTTGTGCTAACATTCCTACCTGTAAAACTACCATTTACACTATAGGAAAGCATAACCGGCGGTATAGCAGCTAACTCTTTAAACCTAAATGAAACAACATGGCACATATGATTGACTTCTGAGAACTAACCATTGTGTGCAGAGATTTTGCCGCTATCTCCTTTCTTTCAGTTTTTGTGCTAACAATCCTTTCTGTAAAACTAGCATTTACACAATAGGAAAGCATAACCGGCGGTATAGCAGCTAACTCTTCAAACCTAAATGAAACAACATGGCACATATGATTTACTTCTGAGAACTAAGCTTTGTGTGCAGAGTATTTGCAGCTATCTCCTTTACTTCAGTTTTCGTGCTCACATTCCTATCTTGTAAAACTAGCTTTTACACAATAGGAAAGCATAACTGGCGGTATAGCAGGTAAGTCTTTAAACCTAAATGAAACAAAATGGCACATATGATTTCCTTCTGAGAACTAAGCATTGTGTGCAGAGATTTTGCGGGTAACTCCTTTCTTTCAGTTTTTGTGCTAACATTCCTATCTGTAATACTACTATTTACACTACAGGAAAGCATAACCGGCGGTATAGCAGCTAACTCTTTAAACCTATATTAAAGAACATGGCACATATGACTTACTTCTGAGAACTAAGCATTGTGTGCAGAGATTTTGCAGCTTTCTACTTTCTTTAAGTTTTTGGGCTAACATTTCTATCTGTAAAACTACCATTTAAACTATAGGAAAGCATAACCGGCGGTATAGCAGCTAACTCTTTAAACCTAAATGAAACAACATGGCACATATGATTTACTTCTGAGAACTAAGCATTGTGTGCAGAGATTTTGCAGCTATCTCCTTTACTTCAGTTTTTGTGCTAACATTCCTATCGGTAAAACTTGCATTTACACTATAGGAAATCCTAACCGGCGGTATAGCAGCTAACTCTTTAAACCTAAATGAAACAACATGGCACATATGATTGACTTCTGACAACTAAGCATAGTGTGCAGAGATTTTGCAGCTATCTCCTTTCTTTAAGTTTTTGTGCTAACATTCCTATCTGTAAAACTACCATTTACACTATAGGAAAGCATAACCGGCGGTATAGCAGCTAACTCTTCAAACCTAAATGAAACAACATGGCACATATGATTTACTTCTGTGAACTAAGCATTGTGTGCAGAGATTTTGCAGCTATCTCCTTTCCTTCAGTTTTTGTGCTAACTTTCCTATATCTAAAACTAGCATTTACACTATAGGAAAACATAACCAAGGGTATAGCACCTAACTCTTTAAACCTAAATGAAACAACATGGCACATATGATTTACTTCTGAGAACTAAGCATTGTGTGC
Source organism: Dasypus novemcinctus (assembly GCF_030445035.2). NCBI lineage: Eukaryota > Metazoa > Chordata > Mammalia > Cingulata > Dasypodidae > Dasypus > Dasypus novemcinctus. The sequence continues at coordinate 1,154,622 of NC_080694.1, read as the reverse complement.
AGAGATTTTGCTGCTATCTCCTTTTCTTCATTTTTTGTTATAACATTCCTTTCTCTAAAACTAGCCTTTACTATATATGAAAGCATAACAGGGGATATAGCTGCTAACTCTTTAAACCTACTTTAAAGAGGATGTCACATGTGCTTTACTTTTGGGAACTAAGTATTGCGTGCAGAGATTTTGCAGCTATCTCCTTTCCTTCAGTATTTGTGGTAACATTCCTATCTTTGATACTAGCATTTTCTATATAGGAAAGCATAACTGGGAGTATAGCAGCTAACTCTTTAAACCTAAATGGAAGAACATGGTACATATGATTTTCTTCTGGGAACTAAGCATTGTGGGCAGAGATTTTGCAGCTATCTCCTTTCCCTCAGTTTTTGTGCTAACATGCTTATCTCTAAAACTAGCATTTACTAAATATGAAAGCATAACCGGGGGTATAAGCAGCTAACTCTTTAAGCCTACTTGAAAGAGGATGTCACATATGCTTTACTTTAGGGAACTAAGCTTTGTTTGCAGAGATTTTACAGTTATCTTCTTTCCTTCAGTTTGTTTGCTAACATGCCTATCTCTAACCTTAGCATTTACACTATATGAAAGCATTACCGGGGGTATAGCAGCTAACTCTTTAAACGTACCTGAAAGATCATGTTACATATTATTTTCTTCTGCGAACTAAGCATTGTGTGCAGAGATTTTGCAGCTATCTCCTTTCCTTCAGTTTTTGTGCTAACATTCCTATCTCTAAAACTAGCATTTAGTATATATGAAAGTATAACCGGGGGTATAGCAGCTCACTCTTTAAACCTAAATGATAGAACATGGTACATATGATATACTTCTGGGACCTAAGGATTGTATACAGATATTTCGCCACTATCTCCTTTCCTCATTTTTTGTGCTAACATGTCTATCTCTAAAGCTAGCATTTATTATATATGAAGGCATAACAGGCGGTATAGCAGCTAACTCTTTAAACGTACTTTAAAGAGGATAGCACATGTTCTTTCCTTTCAGGAACTAAGCATTGTGTGCAGAGATTTTGCAGCTATCTCCTTTCCTTCAGTTTTTGTGCTTACTTGCCCTCTCTAAAAGTATCCTATACAGTATATGAAAGCATAACCTGGGGTATGGAACATAACTCTTTAAACCTATTTGAAAGAGTATGGCACATATGCTTTACTTCTAAGAACTAAGCACTGTGTGCAGAGGTTTTGCGGCTACCTCCTTTCCTTCAGTTTTTGTGGTAATATGCCTATCTCAAACGCAAGCATTTACTATATATGAAAGCATGACCTGGGTATAGCAGCTAACTCTTTATTTTTTTTTTTTTATTTAATTTTTTTTTATTTTTTATTGACTTTGTAATAATATTACATTAAAAATATATATGTGAGGTCCCATTCAACCCCACCCCCCCCACCCCCCCTCTCCCCCCCCCAACAACACTCGTTCCCATCATCCTGACACATCCATTGGATTTGGTAAGTACATCTTTGGGCACCTCTGCACCTCATATACATTGGTTCACATCATGGCCCATACTCTCCTCTATTCCATCATGTAGGCCCTGTGAGGATTTACAATGTCCGGTGATTACCTCTGAAGCACCATCCAGGGCAGCTCCATGTCCCGAAGACGCCTCCACCTCTCATCTCTTCCTGCCTTTCCCCATACCCTTTGTCCATTATGTCCACTTTTCCCAATCCAATGCCACCTCTTCTATGTGGACACTGGTTTGGTTGTGTCCATTGCACCTTTATGTCAAGAGGAGGCTCAGATTCCACCTGGATGCTGGATGCAATCCTCCCATTTTCAGTTGTAATCACTCTAGGCTCCATGGTGTGGTGGTTGTCCTTCTTCACCTCCATCTTAGAGCAGCTAACTCTTTAGACATACCTGAAAGATCGTGGTACATATGATTTACTTCTGTGAACTAAGCATTATGTTCAGTGATTTTCCGACTACCTCCTTTCCTTCACTTTTTGTGCTAACTTGCCTCTCTCTAAAACCAGCTGTTATTCTATATGCAAGCATAACTCTGGCTGTAGTAGCTTACTCTTTAAACCTACTTGAATGAGCATGGCCCATGTCCTTTACTTCTGTGAACTAAGAAGTGTGTGAAGAGATTTTGATGCTGACTTATTTCCTTCAGTTGTTGTGCTACCTTGGCTTATCTCTAATACCACCCTTTATTCTATATGCACTCATAATCTGGGGCTGTAGCAGATTATTCTTTAAACCTACTTGAAGGAAAATGGTACTTGTGCTTTCCTTCTGTGATCTAATCTGGGTGTGCACAAGTTTTGTTGCTATCTGCTTTCCTTCAGTTTTTGTGCTAACATGCCTATCTCTAAAACTAGCCTTTATTCTATATGCAATCATAACTTTCAGCTGTAGCAGCTTACTCTTTAAACCTACTTGAATGAGCATGGCACATGTGCTTTACTTCTGTGAACTAGCAGGGTGTGCAGAGATTTTGCTCCTATCTATTTTCCTTCAGTTTTTGTGCTACCTTGGCCTATCTCTAAAACCAGCCTTTATTCTATATGCAAGCGTAACCTGGGGCTATAGCAGCTTACTCTTTAAACCTACTTCAATGAGCAGGGCACATGTGCTTCACTTCTGTGAACTAAGCAGTGTGTGCATATATTTTGCTGCTGTCTGCTTTCCTTCAGTTTTTCTGCTAACTTGCCTATCTCTAAAGCTAGCCTTTATTCTATATGCAAGCATAACCTGATGCTGTAGCAGCTTACTCTTTAAACCTACTTGAATGGGCATGGCACATGTGCTTTACTTCTGTGAACTAAGCAGGGTGTGCAGAGATTTTGTTGATATTTGCTTTCCTTCAGTTTTTGTCCTACCTTGGCCTTTATCTAAAACCAGTCTTTATTCTCTATGCAAGCATAACCTTGGGCTGTAGCAGCTTACTCTTTAAACCTACTTGAATGACCATGGCACATGTTCTTTACTTCTGTGAACTAAGCAGTGTGTGCAGAGATTTTCCTTCTACCTGCTTTCCTTCAGTTTTGTGACAGCTTTGCCTATCCCTAAAACTAACCCTTTCTTTTACCACTTGTATACACCATTCCAAATCCTTACCACTCTACCCTATATAACCCCATCATAACATGAACCTGCAATTCATTCTTAGCCCACTGTTTAAACTTAGTTATAAGCTCGAGTTCCTTGGGTTTTACATGAAGGACTATGAAGGAAACACACCTCTTTTTTGTCTATGGGATTTTCCTCTCAGTCACAATGTCTGCATATATGGCTGAGATACCAGAATGAGTGCAAGAATTGAACTTACTTTCCATAGGAAATGCAGTACTCCCTGACAGCAATGTGTTTTCCCCTCCAAGCAATCATGCCCTCTGCTGGATCCTCCTTCCCAGTGAAATGTAATGTGTTTTACCATTCTCATTTCGTACCACACGGGATTTTTGGCCTGTTCCCTCTGGGCTCTTATCTACAGTCACAATTTTCTCACTCTTCCCACTTAATGCTGGGTTGAAATTCTAGTGCATCAGGTACACATTTGGGAAACAGCTAAGTCTTTTCCCCCACTTACACTGCTACTTAAACAGAACACTGTTTTCGCACAGAGAGAACAGTGTTTCTAGAGGCAAAGGCTCATGCAAATCCTGAGTCAATATCAGCTTGCTCTTTATTCCTAGGTGTATGATGGTGGCACAAATGCTTTACTTCTGCAAAGAAAGCAAGGTGTGCAGAGATTTCCCTGCTATCTGCTTTCATTCACTTTCAGTCCCTGAAAGTAAGCCTATCTCTATTCCCAAGTATGACCTGGAGAGTAGCAACTAACTCTTTAATCCTAGTTGAAAGACCAAGGCACGTCTGCTTTATTTCTGTGAACTAAGCAAGATGTGCAGAGATTTTCTTGCTATCAGCTTTTGCTCACTTTTAGTGCCTGCTAGGCCTATCTCTGAAACTAACCCATTCTGTATAAGCAAGAATGACCTGGGCCTGTAGCAGCTTACTCTTTAAAGCTACTTGAATGAGCATGACACTTGCGGTCTGCTTCTGTGAACTAAGCAGGGTGTGCAGAGATATTGCTGCTATCTGCTTTCCTTAAGTTTTTGTGTTACCTTTGCCTATCACTAAAACCAGACTTTATTCCATTTTCAAGCATAACCTGGGCCTGTAGCAGCTTAGTCTTTAAACCTACTTGAATGAGTATGGCACATGTGCTTTACTTCTGTGAACTAAGCAGGGTGTGCAGAGATTTTGCTGCTATCTTCTTTCCTTCAGTTTTTGTGCTAACTTGCCTATCTCTAAACCTAGCCTTTATTCCATAGCAAGCATAACCTGGGGCTGTAGCAGTTTACTCTTTAAACCTACTTGAATGAGCATGGCTCATTTGCTTTACTTCTGTCAACTAAGCAGGGTGTGCAGAGAATTTGCTGCTATCTGCTTTCCTTCAGTTTTTGTGCTAATTTTGCCTATCTCTAAAACTAGCCTTTATTCTATATGGAAGCAGGACCCGGGCCTGTAGCAGCTTTCTCTTTAAACCTACTTGAATGAGCATGGCACATGTGCTTTACTACTGTGAACTCAGCAGGGTGTGCAGAGATTTTCCTGCCTCCTGCTTTCCTTCCGTTTTTGTGCCAGCTTTGCCTATCCCTAAATTAACCCTGTCTTTAACCACTTGTATACCCCTTTCCAAATCCCTTCCACTCTACCCTATATAAACCCATCATAACAGGAATCTGCAATTCATTCTTAGCCCACTCTTCATTCTTAGTTTTAAGCTCGAGTTTCTTGTGTTTTACTTTGAATAACTATGAAGGAAACACACCTCTTTGCTGTCTATGGGTTTTTCCTCTCTGTCACAATGTCTGCATATATGCTTGAGATACCAGAATGAGATATAAGCATTTAACTTACCTTCCTTTGGAAATGCAGTACTCCTTGACAGCAATGCATTTTCTCCTCAAATCAATCAGGCACTCTGTTGGATCCTCCTTCCCAGGAATGACCTGGGGCAATAGCACCTTACTCTTTAAATCTAAGTGAATGACCATGGAACATGTGCTTTACTTTTCTGAACTAATCAAGGTGTGCAAAGATTTTCCTGCTATCTGCTTTCATTCTCTTTCAGCACCAGCTTTGCCTATTCCTAAAGCTAACCCTATCTCCATCATCCAGTATAGCCTTATCCATATTCCTACCACTGTACCCTAACTAAAGTTAGCATAACACGAACTCCAAAGTTAGTCTTTCTCACCCAGGATGACAATAGTAAGAGCATGCTCACTGCACTCAAGAATTGAGACAGTAGCCAGTTACTCTTTAAACTTAGTTAAATGGCCTTGGCTCATGTACTTTACTTCTGTGAACTAAGCAGCACAGGCAGAGAGTTTTCTGCTATGTGCTTTCTTTCACTCTTCATACCAGCTAGGCCTAACTCTAAAAGGAATTCTGTCTATATCACCAAGCATTTCCATAAGCTTTTGCCATCTCCCAGGCCATATCTCAGCCTAGCATAACAAGAACCCCAAAGTCAATCATAGCCCCCTCTTTAAACTTAGTTCTATTGTCCAGTTCCTTGTGTTTTACTTTTAATATCTATGAAGGACATACACCTCTTTGCTCTCTATGAGCTTTTCCTCTCTGTCAGAAAATTTATATATATGTCTGATACACCTGAATGAGATTTAAGTATTTAACTTACTTTCCACAGGAATGCAGTACTCCTTGACAGCAATGCCTTTTCTCCTCAAAGCAGTCACTTTCCTTGATCATCCTTCCCTTTGAAATGTATTGTGTTTTACCAATATCCTTTTGTAACACAGGGGATTTTTTGCCTGCCCACTGTGGGCTTTTACCTAAAGTCACTTTGATCTCACTCTTCCCACTTAGTGCTAGGGCCGAATCGCTAGTGCGTTAGTTTCAGGAACTAAGCAAGGTGCACATTTGTAATCTGTGAAGGCTTTTCCACCACTTACACTGATGTCTAAACAGAAGCCTGTTTTTACCCAGAGAGAAAACCATTTCTAGAGCCTAAGGCTCAACCAAGTCCTGGGAAATATTAGCTTGCTCTTTATTTCTAGGTGTATGACCTGGGCACATATGCTTTACTTCTGCAAACTAAGCATGGTGTGCAGAGATTTCACTGCTATCTGCTTTCATTCACTTTTCGTGCCAGATTTGCCTATCCCTAAAACTAACCCTAAATCTATCCCCAAGTATGACCTGGGGCAGTAGTAGCTTACTCCTTAAACCTAGTTGAATGACCATGGCACATGTGCTTTAATTCTGTGAACTTAGGAAGATGTACAGAGATTTTCCAGCAATCTGCTTTCTTTCACTTTTTGAGCTAGCTTTGCTTATCCCTAAAACTAACCCTATCTCTATCCCCAAATATAACCTGGGGCAGTAGCAGCTTACTCTTTAAACCTAGTTAAATGACCCTGGCACATGTGTTTTACTTCTGTTAACTAAGCAATGTGTGCAGAGAGTTTCCTGCTATGTGCTTTAATTCACTCTTAGTGCCATCTTTGCCTATCCCTAAAACTAACCCTGTCTCTAATCTCAAGTATAGCCTTATCCAAATTCCTGCTGCTGTACCCTATCTAATCTGTGCATAACACAAACTTCAATGTCAGTCTTCCTTACCCAGGATGACATTAGTAAGAGCACCCAATCCACATGCAAGACCTGGGGCAGTAACAGATTACTCCTTAAACTTAGTTGAATGACCATGTCTCATGTGCTTTACTTCTGTGTACTAAGCAGCATAGGCAGAGAGTTTTCTGCTATGTGCTTTCTTGCACTCTTATTGCCAGCTAGGCCTATCTCTAAAAGGAACCCTATCTATATCACCAAGCATATCCATATGAATTTGTCACTTCCCAGCCCACATCTAAGCCTAGCATAACCCGAACCCCAAAGTCAATCTTAGCCCACTCTTTCAACTTAGTTCTATGCTCGAGTTCCTTGTGTTTTATTTTTAATAACTATAAAGGAAACACACCTCTTTGCTGTCTATGGGCTTTTCCTCTCTGTCACAATCTGTATATATGACTGAGATTAGAATGAGATATAAGAATTTAACTTACTTTTCATAGGAATGCAGTACGTCTTGACAGCAATTCGTTTTCTCCTTAAAGCACTCAGGAACTCTCCTGAATCCTCCTTCCCTTGAAATGTAATGTGTTTTACCATTATCCTTTTGTTCCACATGGGATTTTGGCTTGCTCCCTGTGGCCTTTAAGTGCAGTCACTTCAATCTCACTCTTCGCACTTAGTGCTAAGATGAATCGCTAGTGCATTAGTTTCAGGAACTAAGCAAGGTACACTTTTGGTAAACTGCTAATGCATTTCCACCACTTACACTGATACCTAAATAGAAGCCTGTTTTCCCCCATAGAGACAACCATTTTTAGAGCCTAAGGCTCACCCAAGTCTTAGGACAATATTATCTTGTTTTTTATTCCTAGGTGTATGACAGTGACACATATGCTTTACTTCTGCAAACTAAGCAAAGTCTGCAGAGATTTTCCTGCTATCTGCTTTCATTCACTTTTAGTGCCAGCTTTGCCTATCCCTAAATCTAACCCTATCTCTATCCTCAAGAATGACCTGGGGCAGTAGCAGCTTACTCTTTAAACCTACTTGAATGATGATGGCACATGCCATGGTCATTCAGCTAGGTTTAAAGAGTAAGTTGCTACTGCCCCAAGTCATACTTGGGGATAGAGATAGGGTCAGTTTTAAGGATAGACACAGCTGGCACTAGAAGTGAATGAAAGCACATAGCAGGTAAATCTCTGCAGACTTTGCTTAGTTTGCTGAAGTAAAGCATATGTGCCACAGTCATAAAACTAGGATTAAGGAGCAAGCTAATATTGTCTCAGATTTTAGTTGAGGCTTTCTCTCTAGATACAGTGTTCTCTCTCAGTAAGGAATGTGCTTCTGTTTAGGTATCAGTGTAAGTGATGGAAAACCCTTAGCATTTTACCAAATGTTTACCAAGCTTAGTTCCTGAAACTAATGTACTTCTGCATCAGTCGTAATTCTAAGTTTGAAGAGTGAGATCAATGTGACTGTAGTTAAGAGCCCAAAGGGAACAGGCGAAAAATCCTGTGTTCTATGAAAGGACAATGTTTAAACACATTACCTTTTAATGGGGATGAGGGACCAATAGAGTGCTTGATTGTTCTGAGGAGAAAATGCATTGCTGAGAAGGTATGCTGCTTTACTGTTGAAAGTAGTTTAATTACTTTCATCTCATTCTGGTATATCAGCCATATATAGACACTGTGAAAGTTAGAAAAGCCCATAGAAAGCAAAGAAGTGTGTTTTCTTCATAATTATCAAAAGTAAATTACAAATTAATCAATCATAGGACTAAGTTTAAAGAGTAACTCGGGATTAATTTTGGAGTTTGGGTTTTTCTAGGCTTAGATATGGGCTGGGGACAGGAATATGGATATGGGTATGCTTGGTGATATAGATACCGTTACTCTGGACTCAGATGGGATCTCTTTTCACAAGACTTTCATGCTACTTTACTGGAATTGTAGTTGGTGTTGGGGTTTAAGATATATTTAGGGGATTTGAATCTCTGGACTGACAATATGATAGACAGGTCCTGAGCCTCAACAGACTTCAGCTCCTACACTCTGATTTATTGGACTTACCCCACTCAGCTAACATGGAGTTGAAGAAGGACAACCACCACACCATGGAGCCTAGAGTGCCTACAACTGAAAGCAGGAGGATTGCATCCATTATCCATGTGGAATCTGAGCCTCCTCTTGACATAGAGGTGCAACAGACACAACCAATCCAAGGTCCACAGAGAAAAGGTGGCATTGGTGTGGGAAAAGTGGCCATGGTGGCTGATGGGTATGGGGAATGGGAGGAAGAGATGAGATGTGGAGGTGTTTTCGGGACGTGGAGTTGACCTGGATGGTGCTTCAGGGACAATCACTGGACATTGTAAATCCTCCCAGGGCCCACTGGATGGAACGTGAGAGAGTATGGGCTATGATGTGGACCATTGACCATGAGGTGCAGAGATGCCCAGAGATGTACTTACCAAATGCAATGGATGTGTCATGATGATGGGAGTGAGTGTTGCTGGTGGGGGAGTGGTGGGGTGGTGGTGGTGGGGTTGAATGGGACCTCATTTTTTTTAATGTAATATTTTTACAAAATGAATAAAATTAAAAATATATATATATTTTAAAATACCATTACTTTTAGAGATAGGCATAGCTGTCCCAAAAAGTGAATGAAAGTACATAGCAGAGACATCTCTGCCTAAGTTGATTAGTTCTCAGAAGTACAGCACATGTGCCATGGTCATTCAACTAAGATTAAAGAGTAAGCTAATATTTCCCCAGGTCTTGGAAAGTTTAGGGTCCAGATACTGTTGTCTGTCTGTGTGAGGAAGATTAATTTTGGAATTTGTGTTATGCTAGTCTTAGATATGGTACAGTGAGACAGATGCAGTTATGGAAATACTTGGAGATTAAGATAGGGTTAGTTTTAGGGATAAGTATAGCTGGCACTACAAGTGTATGAAAGCACATAGCAAGGAAATCTCTGCATATGTTGCTTAGTTCACATAAGTAAAGCATATGTGCCATGATCATACAACGAAGATTAAATCACAAGCTAATATTCCCCCAGGTCTTGGATGAGGCTTAGGTTCTATATACAGTTGTCTGTCTTGGTTAAGAATGGGCTTCTGCTTAGGTGTCAGTGTAAGTGGTGGAAAACCCTTAGCAGTTATCAAATGTGTACCCTGCTTAGTTCCTGAAACTAATGCATTAGCGATTCGGTCATAGCACTAAGTTTGAAGAGTGAGTTCAGTATTATTGTTGGTAAGAGCTTACACTTAGCAGGCAAATTCTCATGTGCTACCTAAAGGACAATGTTAGCACACATTACATTTCAATGTGGATGAGGTTCCAGTATCATGCCTGGTTGCTTTACAGAGAAAATGTATTGCTGCTAATGAGACCTGTTTACTGCATTCCTATTGAAAGCCAATCAATTACTTACTTCTCATTTTGGTATATGAGTCATATATACACAAATCGTGTAAGTGAGGAAAAACCAATTGATGGCAAAGAAGTGAGTACTGCATAATTCTGGAAGAAAACATAAGTTACTTGATCATAGAACTAAGTTTAAATAGTATGGTAAGCATGATTTTGAGTTCATGTCATGCTAGTGTCAGGAATGTGGATATGGATATGCTTAGGAATATAGACTAGGTTAGTCGTAGGGCTAGGCTGAGCTGGCAGTATAATTGAAAGAAAGCACATAGAAGGGAAATCTCTGCATATGCTTCTTAGTTCACAGAAATAAAGCATATGTACCACTGTCATAGAACTAAAATAAAAGAGTGAGCTAATATTGTCCCAGGATGTGGGTTAGGCTTAGGGTCTAAATCCAGCTAGGTTTCTTTCTAGGTGCAGATTAGGCTTCTGTTTAAGTGTCAGTGTAAGTGATAGAAAACCCTTAGCAGTTAACCAAATGTGTACATTCCTTCATTCCCAAACCTCATGCCCTAGCAATTCAGTCCTAGCACTAAGTTTGAAGTGTGAGTTCAATATGATTGTAGTTAAGAGCCTACATGTATCAGGCAAAAAATCTCATGTACTACAAAAAAGACAATGTGAAAACACATTACATTTCAATGTGGTAGAGGTTCCAGTATCATGCCAGTTTCCTTCAAAGAGAAAACACACTGCTGTCAATGAGACATGTTTCCTGATTCCTATTGAAAATAAGTTAATTACATGCAACTCATTCTGATATCTCAGTCATATATACACAAGTTGCATAAGTGAGGAAAAGCCCATGGATGGCAAAATGTGAGTACTGCATAGTTCTCAAAAGTAAAGCACAAGGTACTTGAGCATAGAACTAAGTTTAAAGAGTGAGCTAAGCTTGAATTTAGATTCCTGATATGGTAGGCTTAGTTATGGTTGAGAGGCAGGGATATGGGTATGGATATGCTTAGGGATAGAAGTACAGTTAGTTTTAGGAATAGGCTTAGCTGGCACTATAAGTGAATGAGAGCACATAGCAGGGACATCTCTGCATATGCTGCTTAGTTCACAAAAGTAAAGCATATGTACCATTCTCAAGCAACTAAGATTAAAGAACCAGCTAATATTGCCCCAGGATTTGGGTTAGGCTTAAGGTCCAGATTAGGTTAGGTTCCTCTCTAGATGAAGAATGGAATTCGCTTTAGGTGTCAGTGTGAGTAAGAGAAAATCCTTAGCAGTTAACCAAATGTGTACTATGCTTAGTCCCCAAAAGTAATGCCCTTGTGATACAGTCCTAGAACTAAGTTTTAAGAGTGAGTTCAATAGAATTTTAGTTAAGATTCTACACCTAGCAGGCAAACAAACCCCGTGTATTACAAAAAGACAATGTGAAAACACATTATATTCAGTGTGGGCGATGGTCGAGTATCATTCCAGATTGCTTCAAAGAGAAAATACATTGCTGTCAATGAGACATGTTTTCTGCAGTCCTATTGAAAATAAGTTAATTACTTACAACCCATTCTGGTATATCAGTCTTATATACACAAGTTTTGTAAGTGAGTAAATGCACGTAGATGGCAAAGAAGTGTGAGTACTGCATGGTTCTCAAAAGTAAGTCATAAGTAACTCGAGCATAGAACTAAGCTTAATGAGTGAGCTATCATTGACTTTTGGATTCGTGTTTTGCTGTGCTTAGGTATGGGTTAGGGACAGGAATATGGATATGAACATGCTTAGGGATAGTTTTACGGAGAGGGTTATCTGACACTGTAAGTGAAAGAAAGCACATAGCAGGCAAATCTGTGCATCTCCTGTTTAGTTCACAGAAGTAAAGCATATGTACACTTTTATAGAACTAAGCTTAAAGTGTGAGATAATATTGACCACAGGGGTTGCATTAGGCTTAGGGTTTTTGTTCTGGTCAGGTTTCTCTCTATGTGAAGAATAGGCTTCTGTTTAAGTTTTAGTGTAAGTGATAGAAAGCCCTTATCTGTTAATGAAATGTGTACATATCTTAGTTCACAAAACCAATGCACATGCTATTTTGTCCTAGCACTAAGTTTACAGTGTGAGTTTTTAATGAGTGTAGTTTATAAGCCTACATATAGCTGGCAGTAAAACCCTTGTATTACAAACAGGACAATATTATAACTCATTACTTTCTAATGTGGATGTGATGCAAGCTTCATGCCTCATTCCTTCTATTAGAAAACCTATTTCTGTCAATTAAACATGTTTCTTGCATTCCTATTGAAAGTTAATTTCTTACATTTCACTGTGGTAACTCAGTCTTATATACACAAGTTGTGTAAGTGAGAAAAAGTACATAGAAGGTATAGAATTGTGTGTAGTGCATAGTTATCAAAACAAAATTACAAGTGACTCGAGCATAGAATTAAATTTATAGAGTGAGCTTATATTGATGTGTTGGTTAGTGTTATGTTAGGGTTAGATTTTAGGTTAAGTATAGGGATAGTGTTAGGCTTAGAGTTAGGGTTAGTGTTAGGGTATGCTTACCATTCAGTATAAGTGAAAGAAAGCACATAGCAGACAATGAAGTGTCTATGCTGCTTAATTCACAATAGTAAAGTATATGCACCTGTGTATAGAACTAAGTATAAGAGTGAGCTAATAAGACTACTAAGGGTGGCAGACTTGGCCCAGTGGTTAGGGCGTCCATCTACCACATGGGAGGTCCATAGTTCAAACCCCGGGCCTCCTTGATCCTTGTGGAGCTGGCCCATGTGCAGTGTTGATCCACGCAAGGAGTGCCGTGCCACACAGGGGGGTCCCCCGTGTAGGGGAGTGCCACATGCAAGGAGTGCACCCTGTAAGGAGAGCCACCCAGTGTGAAAGAAAGTGCAGACTGCCCAGGAATGGTGCTGCACACACAGAGAGCTGACATAACAAAATGACACAACAAAAAGAAACACAGATTCCTATGCCACTGACAACAACAGAAGTGGACAAAGAAGAAGAAGCAAATAGACATAGAGAACAGACAACTGGAATGGGGGGGAAGGGAGAGAAATAAATAAATAAATAAATCTTTTAAAAAAAGACTATTGGGTTAATGTTATGTTAGGTTTAGACTTAGGGTTAGGGACAGCATTAGGGATAGGGATAGGGATAGGGTTAGAGCTAGATTTAGTTTTAGGGATAGCCTTCGCTTTCACTGTAAGTGAATGAAAGCACATATAAAGCAAATAAGTATATATGTTGCTTACTTCACACTAGTAAATCACATAAACCTTTGTCTTAGAACTTAGTATAAAAAGTGTTCTAATATTGACTACAGGGATTGGGTTAGGCTTAGGGTTAGAAATCCAGTTAGGTTTCTCTCTAAGTGAAGAATAGGCCTCAGTTTAGCTTTTAGTGTAAGTGACAGAAAGCCCTTAGCAGTTAATGCAATGTGTACATTGCTTTGTTTGCAAAGACCATGCTGCTATGTCCTCAGTCTAAGTTTAAAGAGTGAATTCATTATGATTATAGTTAAGAACCTACACATAGCAGGCAATAAAAACCATGTACTATGAAAAGGACAACAGAGAAAATGTGGCATTGGTGTGGGAAGGGTGGCCATGGTGGCTGCTGGGTGTGGGGAATGGGAGGAAGAGATGAGATGGGGAGGCATTTTTGGGACGTGGAGTTGTCCTGAGTGGTGCTTCACGGACAACTACGGGACATTGTAGATCCCCCCAGGGCCCACTGGATGGAACATGGGAGAGTGTGGGCTATGATATGGACCGTTGACTATGGGGTGCGGCGATGCCCAGAGATGTACTTGCCAGGTGCAGTGGATGTGTCATGATAATGGGAGAGGGTGTTGCTGTTAGGGGGTGGGGGGGTGGGGGCGGTGGGGTTGAGTGGGACTTCATATTTTTTGAATGTAATATTTTTTTTTAAAATGAATAAAAAATTAAAAAAAAAAGAAAAGGACAATATTAAAACACATTACTTTTGAATGTGGATGAGAGCATCATGCCTCATTGCCTAAGAGATAACCCATTGCTGTCAATGAGACATGTTTCCTACATCCATATTGAAATAAGGAAATTTTGTACATGTCATTGTGGTATCTCAGTCATATATACACAAGTTGTGTAAGTGAGAAAAGCACATAGATGGCAAAGAAATGTATAGTTCTCAAAAGTAATGCACAATTGACTCGAGCATAGAACTAAGTTTAAATAGTGAGCTAATATTGACTTTTGGGTTAGTGTTATATTAGGGTTAGACTTAAGGTTAGGGACAGGGTTAAGGATAGGGTTATGGTTTGGGTTAGAGTTAGGGTTAGTAGTAAGGATATTCTTACCTTTCACTATGAGTCAAAGAAAGCACATAGCAGTCAACAAAGTGTATATGCTGTTTAGTTCACAATAGTAAAGCATATGTAACTCTGTCATAGAACTAAGTTTCAACTAAGCTAATATAGACAGTTGGGTTAATGTTATGTTAGGGTTAGACATATGGTTAGGGAGGGTTAGGGATTGGTATAAGGTTAGGGTTAGAGCCAGGGTTAGTTTTTGGGATAGGCTTAGTTTTCACTGTATGTGAAAGAAAGCACATAGCATACAAATAAGTGTATATACTGCCTTGTTAACAGTAGTAAAGCATATGTACCATTGCCATAGAACTCAGCTTAAAGAGTGACATTATATTGACCACATGGATTGGGTTAGGCTCAGGATTTGAGGTCTGGTTCAGTTTCTCTCTATGTGAAGAATAGGCTTCTGTTTAGGTTTTCCTGTAAGTGATAGCTCTTAGCTGTTAATCAAATATGTACATTGCTTACTTCACAAAACTAGTGCACATGCTATTCTACCCTAGCACTAATTTTGAAGAGTGAGTTCATTATGAGTGTAGGTAAGATTCTAAACATAGCAGGCAAATAAAACCCGTGTATTATGAAAACAACAACACTAAAACACATTACTTTTGAATCGTGGATGAGATGCAAGCTTGGTACTTCATTGCTTCTAAGAGAAAACACTCTGCTGTAAATAAGCTATGTTTCCTGCATTCCTATGGAAAGTAAGTTGATTACTTATGTCTCACCGTGGCAGCTCAGTCATATATACACAAGTTGTGTAAGTGAGAAAAAGCACATAGACGGCAAAGAAGTGTGCATCCTGTATAGTTCTCAAAAGTAAAGTCCAAGTTACTCGAGCATAGAACTAAGTTTAAAGAGTGAGCTAATATTGACTTTTGGATTAGTGTTATGTTAAGGTTAGACTTCAGGTTAGGGACAGTATTAAGGATGGGATAGGGTTTGGGTTAGAGTTAGGGTTAATTTTAACGATAGGCTTAGCTTTCAGTAATTGAAAAAAATGCACAAAGGCAGCAATGAAGTGTATATGTTACTTAGTTCACAATAGTAAAGCATATGTACCTTTGTCATAGAACTAAGTTTAAAGAGTGAGCTAATATTGACCACAGGTATTGGGTTAGGCTTAGGGTTAGAGATCTGACTGGATTTTACTCTAGGTAAAGAATAGTTTTCAGTACAGGTTTTAATGTAAGAGATAGAAAGCTCATAGCAGTTACACAAATGTGTGTCTTGCTTAGTTTGCAAAACTAATGCACCTGTTATTTTGTCCTAGCACTAAGTTTAAAGAGTGAGTTCATTATGAGTGTAGTTAAGAGTCTACACATAGCAGGCAAAAAAACCCTATGTATTGCAAAAAGGACAATGTTAAAACACGTGGCTCTTGAATGTGGACAAGATGCAAGCATCATGTGTCATTGCTTCTAAGAGAAAACCCATTGTGGTCAATGAGACATGTTTCCTGCATCCATATTAAAAGTAAGTTAATTTATTTGATGTCATTGTGGTAGTTCAATCGTATATACACATGTTGAATAAGTGAAAAAAAGCATGTAGGCTGCAATGAAGTGTGTGTGCTGCATAATTCTCAAAGGTAAACACATATTATTCATTCATAGAAATAAGTTTAGTGTGTAATCTAATATTGACTTTTGGGTTAGTGTTATCTTAGGGTTAGACTTAGGGTTAGGGAAAGGGTGAGGATTAGGGATAAGGTTAGGATTAGAGTTAGGGTTAGTGTTAGGGATAGGCTTAGCTTTTGCTGTAAGTGGAAAAAAGCACATAGCAGGCAGTGTAGTGTATATGCTGCTTAGTTAACAATAATAAAGCATAAGTACATCTGCCATAAATCTAAGTTTAAGGAGTGAGCTAATATAGGCTTTGGATTAATGATATGTTAGGGTTAGACTTAGGGTTAGGGATAGAATTAGAGATAGGGATAGGGTTAGGATTTCAGTGTAAGTGGAAGAAAGCACATAGCAGGCAAATAAGTGTATATGCTGCTTAGTTCATATTAGTAAAGCATATCTACCTCTGTCATAGAGCTAAGTTTAATGAGTGAGCTAATATTGTCCTTTCAATTAATGTTATATTAAGGTTAGACTTAAGGTTAGGGACAGGGTCGGTATAGGGATAGAGTTAGGGTGAGAGTGAGGTCTAGTGTTAGGTATAGGCTTAGCTTTCACTAAGTGAGAACTCACAAAGCACACAATGAAGTGTATATGCTGCTTAGTTCACAATAGTAAAGCATATGTACCTCTGTCATAGAACCATGTTTAGAGAGTGAGTTAATATAGACTTTTGGGTTAGTGTTTTGCTATGATTAAACTTAGGGTTAGGGACAGGTTTAGGGATAGGGATAGGGTTAATGTTAGGTTTAGGGTTAGAGTTAGGGTTAGTGTTAGGGATCAACTTAGTTTTCACTGGAAATGAAAGGAAGCACATAGCTGTGAAATAAGTGTATATGTTGTTTAGTTCACAGTAGCAAAGCATAGAACTCTGTGTAAAGAGTGAGCTAATATACACTTTTGGGTTAGTGTTATGTTAGGGTTAGACAGGACAAGGGATAGTGTTAGGGATAGGAATAGCATTAGGGTGAGAGGGTTATTGTTAGGGATAGGATTAGCTTTCACTAAGTGAAAAAATGCACAAAGCAGGCAATGAAATATATATGCTGTTTAATTCACAATAGTAAAGCCTATGTACCTTTGTAATAGAATAAATTTAAAGAATGAGCTAATATTGACCACAGGGATTGGGTTAGGCTTAGGGTTAGAGTTCTATTTAGTTTTCACTCTAAGTGAAGAATAGGGTTCTGTTTAGGTGTTGGTGTAAGTTGGTGTAAGTAACTGAGCAGTTAATCAAATGTGTACCCTTAGTTCACAAAATGAATCCACATGCTATTCTGTTCCAGCACTAAGTTTAAAGAGTGAGTTCATTATAAGTGTACTTAAGAGCCTACACACAGCAGAGAAAAAACTTGTGTATTGTAAAATGAACAATGTTAAAACATATTACTTTTGAATGTGGATGAGATGCAAGCATCGTGCCTCATAGATTCTAAGAGATAACCCATTGCTGTCAGTGAGATATGTTTACTGCAACCATATCGATTAAGTTAACTTTTTACATGTCATTGAGGCAGCTCAGTCATATATACTCATGTTGTGTAAGTGAATAAAAGCACATAGATGGCAAAGAAGTGTGTGTACTGCATAGTACACATGTTATTTGAGCACAGAACTAAGTTTAAAGAGTGAGCTAATATAGACTTTTTGCGGCTGGGGCGACTTGCACCCCGATGCTGATGGGGGGGTTTGGAGGGGTCAGACTAGACCGCAGTGGCGTCTGATGCTGCGGCAGACAGCATCAGAGGGGCTCTCAGGCATGGAGGACACACGGCGAGGGGAGGAAGAATGCCACGGAGACCAGGTCTGTACGCAAGTCCGGTTTATTGCGGAAGGGGACACAGCTTTATAGGGTTAGGGACTGCGTGGAGGGATTTGATAGGTGCGGGTGGGTACTGCTTCCTGATAGGTGATTGTAAGCGGTTGCTAGTCAGAGGGCTGGCTGAGAGGTTTGGAATAGGGGAGGGGAAAGGGGGAGTGAGAGCTGGCCGGATGTTGGGCTAGGCGGGAGATAAAAAGGGGGAGGGCAGCGCTGGCCAGCCATTAGCAGCAAAGGCCTAGTCAGGCGTGGTCACCTTATCTAGGCCCAGTGGGCAGAGGCGGTATCACTTCTTGCTGCACCGTTTGCTACTGTGGCAAGCCGGGCGCCCTTCCTCCCACATTTCCCCCTTTGTTTTTATTAAGCTCCTCTGAAAAGCTTGATTTGAGGAGGGAGGGGGACTGTGCCTGTCTTAGGTCGGGATTGCGCCCAGCCGGGCAATGCCCGTGCCACACAGGTGGCCAGTCTTACCCGTCATGGGGAAGCATGGCAGCAAAAGGCCGTGTCCCTGCCTTAGGTTGACTGGCGGGCCGATCCCGTTGCCCGTCATTGGCTAACCATTCCAGCGCCTCGATGGAATGTTGGCAGCCTTAGATAAACAGGGCGGGGGAGGGGAAAGGGTAAGGGTAAGGGGTTAGGATGGGCGGTGAGAAGGGGTAGGGGCAGGGGAGCTGGGGCTTGGGTGCGTTGAGAGGCGGCTGGCCATTTGGGGAGGATGGCAATTAATGGAGACTCTTGGTGCGTCTTCATCGGTGGTGCGGATTCGCTGGTACCGGACCTGGATGGGCTTACTAAGGACAGAGTTAACTTGATTTTTGACAAGCCGGACAATTCGCCTGATGATTTAGAGTCCTAGGGCTAATAGGAGGACAAGGGTGAGGAGCAGGCCTAGAAAGGGGAGAAAGTAAGAAAGGATTCCATTGGGCAGCCCCCAAGAGAAAGACCATCCGGCTTCACGTTCCTGCTTTCTCTTGCGGAGGCCCTCCCTAACTTGTGCGAGGTTATCTCGAATGAGGCCAGAGTGGTTAGCATAGAAGCAGCATTTTTCTCCTAATGCTGTGCAGAGCCCCCCTCTTTTAGGAGGAGGAGGTCTAGGCCCCTGTGGTTTTGGAGAACGACCTCGGACAGGGAGTTGAGAGATGTTTCAAGGTGGGCCATGGAAGTCTCAAGGCGGGCGATGTCTGCATCGACAGCTTGCCTAAGGGTTGAAAAGGAATTATCTTGGAGGCAGAGAGCTGCAGCTCCAGTGGCTGCGCCGGCAAGACCTAGAAGGGTGGCAATTGTGATGGCGGTGAAGACTTCCTGTTTCTGCTCGTGCTGCGGGGAGCTGAAGTGCTGCCAGGAGTCAAAGAATTGGTTATCAGTATAAAAGAGAACGCGGGGGGCAATGAGTATGAGCACACAGGTGTCGCTGGTGGAGTTAAGGGTTTGAACACTGAGACATGGAGTGA
Source organism: Dasypus novemcinctus (assembly GCF_030445035.2). Classification (NCBI taxonomy): domain Eukaryota; kingdom Metazoa; phylum Chordata; class Mammalia; order Cingulata; family Dasypodidae; genus Dasypus; species Dasypus novemcinctus. The sequence continues at coordinate 1,135,357 of NC_080694.1, read as the reverse complement.
GTCCGGAGGAAGAACATAGCCATTTGGTATTATTAGGGGGAATTAGGAACTTAGCGGCTGCATTAGGGGTGTGAGTTAGGCTGCAGAGGGACTGCATGGAGGGGAGAACTTTGCTGCCGATTTTTATTATACAGAGTCCAGTCTGGGAAACTGATCAGAGGGTGAGTCCTCTTTTTGTTTGGTTCCAATTGCAAGAGGTACCAGTGGAGTCTGGGGAGGCGCGATAGGTGCTGTTGGTAGCTATGGCTTCATAGAAGGGAGCCGCGGCGGAGAAGCAGAGCCAGCAACGTTGTGTAAGGTTGGGCTGGGATAAGTTTAAGGAGATAAATGATGCATTGAGGAGGGCTAAAAGAGGGTTGGGGGGTGGCAGGGTTTGGCGGTGGGGAGGATACCTAGTGATGGAAGGATTTAAGGTGGTAGTGGGAGGAGAAGGAGAAACAGAGGGAGGAGGGGGAGGCCGTCTGTGGGGAGGATTGAGAACTTGATTTGGGCCCACGGTGGCAGATTGTGTGTGGATTGAATTTTTCTTTATAATGAAAAAGGCACCGTAATCATAGTTGCTCATGTAAAGTCGGGCTCCCCAGGTGCGGCCCTCTAGCCAGCCTGCATTTTTAGGGTTTTTGACAGTGAGCGTAATGCTGCTCAAGTAGGGCTTAATGCTGCTCCTGTGACTTTTATCCTTAAAAGAAAGGGAGAGGTAGGGGTCCCTATTGGGAGCTCCTGACCATCCATGGGCCATGGTTTTGCACCCCCAGGAGGGGCAGTAATAGTGCGCTGGGTCATAGCAGCCTCTGGCTGTGGAAGGACAAATATAGAAGCCTGAGACTTCATGATTATAGGGGCCGTCAAGGCCTGTAAGTGAGCTGTATCAACACCGGTGAGTCTTGTGTGTAACGTCTACGAGGGAACTGATGACAGGAAGGTTGGCAAGATTACATATGTGCACTGTGAAGGAGGGAGCACCCGCAGTAATGTTATTAGCGAGGAGCTTTTCCTGCTGCCAAAGAGAGAGTGTCCAGTTAAAGGGCCGATGGCTTATACTAGCCTGGTCCGTAGTGGAGGGGAGCAGAGCTAACAGGAAAAGCAGGAAAGAGTGTAGATTTTTAGGTTTTTTGTTTGAAGCTAAGGCGCGGACAGCAAGCTGTACTAGCTGTCCAAGGAGGAGGGTGTCATGAGCTAGATCTGCGGCCATATTTAGCCTCTCCATCCGATGGGCGAGTGCTCTCATCATCCGTCGTTGGAACCTGCTGCTGGCCGGTGGCGGGTTTGACGTTTTTTTCAGGGATCCAGAGCGGCTGGGAGGCATTTTCTGGAAAGACACAAGCAAACCCTCTGCCTTGGGTGAGAAGGGGACTGGGTCCCTGCCAATTGTTTGTTTCTGGGTCCTTCCAAAACACCATTGGGGCAACTGTTGGTGCATAGGAGGGGCCCCAATGCTTATGGAGGGGGGAAAGACCGTTTTTATCAAAGGAGAGGAGGTTTATGTGAATGAGGCAGGCAGTGATAATGTCGCCTGGTTGACTATGTGGGCGTAGATTCTTCTCTTATTGAATTTGCACTTTGAGCTGGCGGTGGATGCATTCTACTATAGCCTGCCCCTGGGGGTTGTATGGAATGCCGAAGTGGTGAGTAATGTTGTAGAGCTGGAGAAATGCAGCAAATGAGGAGCTGCGATACCTAGGCCTATTATCGGTTTTAACATCCCAAGGAACCCCCATGAATAAGATGGCTTGCTGCAATGCTTTAATGCAATGCTTGGCTGTTTCCCCTGGGAAGGGGACAGCGTAGCAAAGGTGAGAAAAGGTGTCGACTGTGACATGGACATACTTGAGGCGCCCAAATGATGGCACATGGGTGACGTCTATTTGCCATCGGGAGTTTGGCTTGAGGCCGCGGGGGTTGACCCCTTGTGGCTGCAACGGTCCAAGCGGCAAGAAGGGGGCGCATGTTTTACAGGCACGCACCAAATGTTTGCACGTTTCCTTGGGGAGGCCCGGCAAAAGACGTTGAAGTGAGGCCGCTGAAAAGTGGAACTTAGAATGGAGAAGTTTGGCTTGATTGACCAAGTCTCTGACAGTGGCTATTGTATGGGTGGAGACGGTTTGGTCGGCAGCAGAATTACCCGTGGCTAGAGGCCCGGGCAGCCCTGAATGGCTGCGAATATGAGAAATGTACTATGGCTGTGTGCGGAGCTTGAGCTCTCGCTGCAAGGCATGGAGTGCTTGATCAATGGGCATGTCACGTGGAAAGAAAACAGCGTGGGCAATAACTGAACAAACTTGCAGGGCGTCCTGACTATCAGTGAAGATGTTGACAGGCTCATTGCCGTGGTGTTGGAAGGCAGTGAGGATGGCTAGTAGCTCGCCCACCTGAACCGATCCGGGATGGGTTTGGCAGTAAACGGTTGGCAAGTCACGGCTGGGAGAATAGGCAATATAAGCAAACTTGGTCTTAGAGGCGTCCGTGAAGACAGTAGTGGAGTTGGAGAGAGGCTTGGAGCCAGGGAAAGGGAGGTATAGTGGGGAGAGGGGGAGCCTTGTGAGGCCCTGGAGCAACTTGTGTGTGTGTGGGTAATGGCAGTTAAAGGTCCCGTGGAAGATTTCTAGAAGAATTTGAGCACGGGGGTTTTCAGAGAAAAGGGCAGTGGTGTGCTTGTCAGTAAGGCATACATATTCAGAATCAGAGACAATATTCAAGGACTCTTAAAACATTTGTAAAACTTTAATGATGGCTCAAAGCTCTGTGCATTGAGCAGATGAATAAGGAGTTGGCTAAACCTGTTCTTTTTGGAAAGTAACACATGCTGTTTTTTTTTTATGCTGCTTTTTCATTACTATTACTATCAGTAAATACTGTACAAGATGGTTGGGCTATGCACATAGCCTTGAAAAGCACTGCAAAAGTTTATTGTTGGGTTCTTTACAGATAAAGGAATGCAGTTGGCTTGATTTGTGTAAGACACTAAAGAGAGTCTCAGCAAGTTTTAAAACAAAGTGATAGCAATGTAACTGGACTTTAACTTTTTGCAACAAACTAGCAGTATTTGGGATTGCTGCATACTAGTGTTGTTACTTTAATCTATGGTAAGGGGTTGTTTTTGTGACATATACTCTTTTATAATAATTAAAACTATAATTAACCATATTGTACTTTTCTTTAATATTATGCTGAAATATTGGTAACTTTATACACTTTTAAGCATTCATAGAAACTTTTTATCCATACGACTTTAATTAATAGAGGGTTTAAGGGAAGAAAAAGTTGTTAATTTTATAACACTGTAAAACACCTTTATTTAGCTTATAACATATTAAATGAACTTAATTATTACTTTAATTTTTCTTTCAAGGTAAAAGAACAAATCTCTTATAATTAGTTTGGAACAAAAGGCCACTGTTCAGGATTAGGTCTTGAGAAAGCAGTTTTGAACGTTATGTTCCTTTAAGAGATAAAGCTTTCTTTCTTGGAACACCGAGGAAACGATAAGCACAAGAAACATCAGACAGACTCTCTTTGTATACTGACTGAGGATAAGAACTTTTACTAAAACAGATTAATGGTGAGAGGCCTTGAGAAAGAATAAAAATTTTCAACTTTGCATCAGCATACTACCCGACACCAAAGCCTGTAAAATTTTATAGATAGACCCATTAAATTTTATTTAACTTTAACTGTAAAAATTCTTTGTCCATTAATCTTCTGCAGTTTTAGCATTCACTCAGGTTTCGTCCTATACTCTACTTTTTCCAATAGTCAATTATTTTATTTCAGGACAAAATTATTTTCTGTTTCCTTAATAATAAAAACACATTCCATATAGCCTACATCAAAGTTATCAAGCAAACCTCTTATAACAATACTGTGAACATTAAACAAGCTTGTTAAAATAATGAACTTTTCTTTAAATACTTAGTAGCATGCAATATTAGAAACAGTTTCCTAGAAGTAAGTTGGCAGGGGAGGCTGGTTGCTGCCAATCTTTCCTGTTATAAAATTACCTTTTATTATTATCATCATCAATTCAGTTTTATATATATTTAAGAATGACCTTTTGGAATTAGCCATTTAATACTTTAATGTAAACAATGCTTTATTAAACCTTTTATTTATAACCATATAGACTATTGAAGACAAATTTTATGTTTATAGAACACATTCCCTTACTTAAAGTTATCACAATACCTTTTACAGCTTGCCATCTGCAAATTAAGTTTCAAGAGTTCATGAAAAATTAGCCATCCTACTTTAGGACAAAATACACCTTTTTGCAAAACTTATTACATTTCAGTTAGCATTTTCACAAACTTTTAACCTTTTTTAATATTCATTTAAGCTTTACATTCTTTATATTATCCTGTGAAGAAAAATAAGTTATTCATTTTAATCTGGGCAAGAACAACCTTTTATGAAGACGTACAGTTAATCTTGTCAATCAAGACTTACGATTTCTATTATTGTAGATATTTTATTAACATTTAAGCTCATGTATTGATATAATAAACTTAAGTATTAATATAAGCGCTTATTTAATTTTTGGCCATTTGGATAGAGCTCTTTTAAAGATTTCTAGTAATTTATATTTACCATCCAGAGGTATCACAATATACATTGACATTGAACGAACAGACAAACACAGAACAATCACAACGCAGTAACAGAAACATACAGTTTACAATTAACTCATAATTCTTAGTTTCTTAGTATAGCTGCTTTTAAATCCTCTGTTATATAGCACATTTTAGATTGTACCTTTCAAGATTTTCTCTGGAATCCATGCTGCCTGCAACACAAAAGCCTGTGCTTGGAAACATTCCTATTAGTTATCATCAATCAGCTAAAATAACTCGAGCAGCAGTTAGGCAGACCATTAGCACACATTTTTGGATAATTACTGTAAGACTATAGTGAGACTTGAAGTTCAGGAGTAAACTATTGATTTAAAACTGAAAATTTCTTTTTAAACCTTGATAAAATTTTTGTACTAATTTTAATATCTTGGTTAAAGAAGTCCAATTAGAATTAGCATGGAAATAAAACAAACACAAATGTTGCCACGTTTTTCTCTCATACCAGTGGATTAACTATTATTAGCCTTTACTAGCCCAGAGCTACATTGTCATGTAGATAGTAGGGAGCCTGAGGAGTTGTGAAAAGGGGTGGGCGTTTGCTGGAACAGAGTTGATTGCCTTATAAGCTTGTGTGGATTTTCGGGCTTGTGGCTGGCCTTGTTGATAGGCGGGGCTAATTTCAGATAGGTATCAGGGTCCGAGAGATTGGCAGTGGAAAGCTAGGGGTTGAAGGGGACCAGTAGATCCCAGTAAGCCTGGAGTTGCCTGCCCAAAACTTTACATTGGTGGCAGGCTAGTAGGCCAGCAAGCGCTCTGACTTGCGGTGCTTGGCGGGAAGATAGACCCCCGCCCATTTTTCTGCCGGGGGCCGATAACGGGGGTCCTTACCTTGAGAGTGCAGCGAAGGGGTGGGAGCAAGGTCCCACGGGGGTGAGGCAGCAGTCACGTTGGACCGGCCCCGGTCCCTGTTCGGGCGCCAGTTGCGGCTGGGGCGGCTTGCACCCCGATGCTGACAGGGGGGTTTGGAGGGGTCAGACTAGACCGCAGTGGCGTCTGATGCTACGGCAGACAGCATCAGAGGGGCTCTCAGGTGTGGAGGACGCACGGCGAGGGGAGGAAGAATGCTGCGGAGACCAGGTCTGTACGCAAGTCCGGTTTATTGCGGAAGGGGACACAGCTTTATAGGGTTAGGGACTGCGTGGAGGGATTTGATAGGTGTGGGCGGGGTACTGCTTCCTGATAGGTGATTGTAAGTGGTTGCTAGTCAGAGGGCTGGCTGAGAGGTTTGGAATAGGGGAGGGGAAAGGGGGAGTGAGAGCTGGCCGGATGTTGGGCTAGGCGGGAGATAAAAAGGGGGAGGGCAGCGCCGGCCAGCCGTTAGCAGCAAAGGCCTAGTCAGGCGTGGTCACCTTATCTAGGCCCAGTGGGCAGAGGCGGTATCACTTCTTGCCACACCGTTTGCTACTGTGGCAAGCCGGGCGCCCTTCCTCCCACAACTTTTGGGTTAGTGCTATGTTAAGGTGAGACTTGGGGTTTGGGACAGGGTTAGGGATAAAGATAGGCTTAAGGTGAGTGTTAGGGTTAGTGTTAGGGATAGGCTTAGCTTTCACTGAAAGTGAAAGAAAGCATATAGCAGGCAACAAAGTGTATATGCTGCTTAGTTCAGAATAGTAAAGCATATGTACCTTTGTCATAGACCTAAGCTTAAAGACTTAGCAAACATTGAACACAGGGATTAGGTTAGGCTTAGGGTTAGAGATCTGGTTGGGTTCCTCTCTAAGTGAAGAATAGTGTTCCATTTAGGTTTTAGAGTAAGTGATAGAAAGCACTTAGCAGTTAGTCAATTGTGTACCTTGCTTAGTTCGAAAAGCTAATGCACATGCTATTCTGTCCTAACTTAATAATTAGAAATAAAAAGAGAAAGAAAGGATGTAGACACTGAGGAAGAAATGGAAGAAATTGTTTTGTCACTGTACATACACAGCATGAAAGGCAAAACATCAAAACAAACCTTTTTCATTTTTTGATACCCCAATTTATTTTTACTTTATTTATTTTCCTAAATTAGCATGTATTCTATATCTAACCTTTAAACCCATCACTATATTCCATTTTACTATTAATGGAACCTGGCAATATATTAGGCTTCATTTTTAGGAAGTTTTGGACCACAGAGAGGTTCATCTGTGGCAGGGGAGGAACACTGGCATGAGGTGTTATTGATAGAGGGCACATGGCTGGGAGTGAGTTCTTCAGGGCATGTATACAGGGTACATAAAAGTGTTTGAATATTTTCATAGTGGTTAGAGTTAAAAATGTAAACTGAGGGAGTGCTGAGTTCCTAGTCAGGGGAGCTGTATCACATTCCCCAAGTGAACAGGAACAATCCCCCAAGTGCAATGGCAAAGACCAATAAAAAATGATGGTCCAACAATGAGCCCTTGATACTGATGACTATGCTTATAAGCCTATGTGCCTGAAATATGAACAAGGCCTGGAGCTGCAGGGTACCTAAGAGTTACCTCCCAAGAGCCTCCATGTTGCTTCAATGTGGCCACTCTCTACGTCAAACTCAACATGTAAATGTATTACATTCCCCCCAGCATGGCCCATGACTCCTGAGAATGAGCCTCCCTAGCACTGAGGAACTACTACCAAGTATCAGCTGATGACGTAACTAGAAAAAGACCTTGAATAAAAGGGTCAACTCAGACCAGCAGAATATCTCAGCCTGCATGTAATATCAGGTGTTAAAAACTGCTTTTTGATGTTGAATAAAAGGGGGAAATGGAAAGGACAAATGAGTTTACATGGTTATGAGTCTCCAAAAGAGTTGGGAGGTCATCAGAGGGGTCATGCTTATGCACACCTCAGCAGGATCCCTGAGACAAAGCAGATACAACCCCAGGTACTCATTCTCCTGAGGACTACAGGGACCCACAGGTTCTATGGTCATGACAGATGGCTCTGGAGTTCAGTGCCATGTCAGTTGGCCCTACTTTGGAGTTTGTGTTCCTGAACTTGATGGAGTTTGACTCAGATGTGACCTTTCTACACGTGCCTCTTCTGTTACTTTTACCAGACATGTGGTTGGCACTGGGGTTGGTTTACACTCAGGAAACCGGAATCCCTGGCCTGTCCATGTGACAACCTGACCCTGAGCTTCAACAGACTTGCAACTCCTACCATCTGATTTATTAGATTTACCTCAGCCAGCTAACAGGGAGGCAAAGAAGGTTAACCATGACACCAGGGAGCCAAGAATGCCTACAATTGCAAGCAGGAGAATTGCACCCATCATCCATGTGGAATCCAAGCCCCTTTCTATATAAAGGTGGAGTGGACATAACCATCTCAGGGTCCACAGGATGGAGGCATAGAGTATGGATTAGAGTGCACTTACTGATATTCTACTATGGAACTATTGTGATTGGTAATGGAAGAAATTGTAGCATTGATATGGAGAAAGTGGTCATGGTAGCTGCTGAGGGTTGAGAGAGGGAAGAAGAGATGTGATGTGGGGTCATTTTTGGGACTTGGAGTTGTCCTAAATGATATTGCAGGGACAGATGTTGGACATTATATATCCTGCCATATCCACTGAAGGTATTGTGGGAGAGTGTAAACTACAATGTAAACTCTTATACATGAGATGAAGCAGTGCTTCAAAATGAATTCACCAAATGAAATGAATGTGCCACAATGATGAAAAATGTCGCTGATGTGGGAGGGGGTGTGGGGTATGGGGTATATGGGAACCTCTTCTTTTTTGTAATTTAACATTTTCGTGATCTGTGGATCTTCAAAAAGTACAATTAAATATTTAAATTTAAAAACTCAAATAAAAATGAAAAATAAAAATAGCTACAACTCTGAAAGTAAGAGCAAAAAGCCACCGCTAGGTGGTGGTGTTGGATAGGAATTCTTCCATTCTGAAATTTCCTGGAGGAGCATGGAATTGGCTTTTTAATGTAGGAAGAGGGACTGGGACTCTTCAAGAAAGGGGCTGTGTGGGGCTCTGTAGGGCGGCTGCCTGAGCCTTATTTGTGAATGTTGTGAGACCCTCTCTTGTGCAGATAGGTTACGTGGACACACCATTGCTGGTGGTCCAGGCTGCCAGGGAACTGCATCATGTCCCTCTTTTTAAGTAAAACCTGGCCTGGTGAATTGTTTGCCTGATGGCATCTGTCTTGGCTACCTGTCAGCTCTGGAGAGGCATCTCTCCCTACTTTTGTGTGTAAATACAAGAGGGGCTCCGAAAGTTTCATGTTAAATAACAAGTACCTCCCATTCTCTGCCTTTTTTTTTCTTTCTGTGATGTGATGGGACACTCAGATCCATTATTATTTATTTTTTTAATTTATTTTATTGATTTCTCTTCCCTTCCCCTCCCACCCCAGTTGTCTGTTCTCTGTGTCCATTTGATGTGTGTTCTTCTTTTTGTCTGCTTCTGTTGTCAGCGGCATGGGATCCGTGTTTCTTTTTGTTGCATCATCTTGCTTGGTCAGCTCTCCATGTGTGTGGCACCATTCTTGGGCAGGCTGCACTTTCTTTCACCTTGGGCAGCTCTCCTTACATGGCCCACTCCTTGTGCATGAGGCTCCCCCACGTGGGGGGCACCCCTGCATGGCAGGGCACTCCTTGTGTGCATCAGCACTGCGCATGGGCCAGCTCCACATGGGTAAAGGAGGCCCGGGGTTTGAACCACAGACCTCCCATGTGGTAGATGAATGCCCTATCCACTGGGCCAAGTCTGCTTCCCCAGACCCATCATTATTTGTACTAAAGTGTCTGGCTTTTCTCCTGTGCCCACCCATTATTTTCACTGATTAATGACCTCCTTTATAATTTCCAGTTCTTGGTGACCAAAACCAAAGCTGCTGAAATATTTGGGGACAGGACTTTTTGTGGAAATAATTTATGTTCACTTGAATAAATATGTACAAGTGGGGTTATAGGACCATTTGTTAAGTGTATGATTTACAGGGTATGAGGCTTCCATTATCTTCAAACTAGTTGTATTGTTTCATTTTGCATTGTCCTGGGTAATAAATTTGAATTACTAAAAAAATAAACAAAACTAAACACACGTTGCTCAGTCATAGGACTAATTGTAACCAATTATTCCTATTGATTGTGGTGAAAATCTACCCCATAGCAGGCAATTCAGCATGTGTATTGTCAAGATTTCAAAGCTAAACACTTTAGATTCTTTCCAGTGACCAACTGAGTAGGCACAACCTCAGGTACTGGTATTACTGAGGGCTACAGAGACACAAATGTTCTACAGTCATGGCAGATGGCTCTGCAGTTCAGGGCCCTCCCAATGGCTCCTACTCTGGAATTTGTGCTCCCATGGGATAGGGAAACCTAGATGAGACCTTTCTGCACTAGTCTTTTCTGTCACTTTACTGAACCTGCTGTTTCCACTGGGGTTGGTGTATATCTAGGAGACTTTAATCTCTGGACTGGCCACATGCCATCTAGACCCTTAGCCTCAACAGATTTGCAACTCCTAATCTCTGGTTCATTGGACTTACCAAGGTCTGCTAATAGGGTGGCAAAATTTATCCACCACCACATCAGAGTCGAGAGTGTCTGCATCTTCTGGTAGATGAATGACATCCATCAGCCTTATGGGATCTAAGTTCCCTCTTGATTTAGAGGTGGAGTGGACATCACAATCCCTGTGTCATCAGGATGGAGGAATAAAATATATATTAGCATGGGCTTACTATTATTCTACTGCAGTACTATTGTGACTCTAGCAATCAAGAAATTGTATCAGTGATGTGGAGACAACAGTCACAGGATTTGCTGTGTGCAGGAGAGGGAAAAAGTGCTGTGATGTGGGGTCATTTTTGGGACTTGGAATTGTCCTGAATGATATTGCAGAGACAGATGCAAGACATTATATATCCTGCCATAACCATCTGTGTTGTGTAGCAGAGCTCCAAAATATATTCACCCAATGCATTGAATATGCCACAATGATGAAAGATGTTGTTGATGTTGGAGGATTTGGGGTGTTGGGTTTGGGGTTATAGAGGAGCCTCATACTATTTAATGTAACATTTTTTTGTGATCTACATATCTTTAAAAGTAAAGACAATGAATTTCACTACTGATGGCTCCTGGAGACACACAGATTCTATGGTCATGTCATATGGTTCTGGATTCAGGCCCTTCCAATGGGCCCTTTGGAATTTGTGTTCCTGTGTGTGATGGAGTTGGACTCAGATATGACCTTTCTACACATGCCTCTTCTGTCACTTTTACTGAATCTGAGGTTGGTGCTGGAGTTGCTGTATACTCAGGAGACATGAATCTCTACACTGGCCAAATGGCTCCTGTGCTCTGAGCCTCAGCAGAGTTTCAACTCCTAATCTCTGGTTTGTTGGACTTACCCAGGTCAGTTAACAGGAAAGTGAAGATTGTCAAACACCATACCCTGCAATCAAGAATGCTTATAGTTGCAAGTAGGAGAATTGCATCCAAACACCATGTGGGATATAAGCCTACTCTCAATTTAGAGGTGGAGGGGACATCAACATCCCAGGGTCCACAGAATGGAGGAATAAAATATGTATTAGAATGGACTCATTGGTATTCTACTATAGAACGATTGTGTCTAGCAATGTAAGATATTGTAGCATTGAGGTGGAGAAAGTGACCACTGTAGTGGCTGAGGGCAGGTAGAGGGAAAAAATGATGTGATGTGGAGGAATTTTCATGACTTGGAGTTGTCCTAAATGCTATTGCAGGAACAGATGTTGGACTTTATATATCTTGCCATAAACCACTGAAAGTATTGTGGGAGAGTGTAAAGTACAATGTAAATCATTATCCATGAAGTTTAACTGTGCTCAAAAATGTATTCACCAATCCAATGAATGTGCCACAATTATGAAAGAGGTTGTTGAGTGGGGAGAATAGGGGGTGGGGTATATGTGAAACCTCTTGTATTTTTAATGTAACATTTTTTGTGATCTATGTATCTTCAAAAAATACAATAAAATTTTTAAATAAAAAAGCAAAAATAAAATAAACTACAGCTCTGAAAGTGAGAACAAAATGTCACCGCTAGGTGATGCTGCTGGATAAGAATTCTTCCATACTCAAAATTCCTGGAGGAGCAGGGAATGGCCTTTTGATGTTGGAGTTGGGGCAGGAACTTTCCGGTATGTGGCTTTGTAGGGCTCCTGTAGGGTGACTGCCTGGGCCTTACTTGTGGCTGTTGTGAGATCCTCTCTCTTGCTGATAGGTAACCTGGACAAAGCATTGCTGGCAGTAAAGGTCTTAGTTGAGCCAGGGTGCCAGGGAATTAAGAGGGCTTTCTGGGTAAAAAAAATTCCAGGACTGTGTCAAAGGGAGCTACGGCTGGAGATGCACTCCAGATCTCTTCTTTGGCATTGCTCAAAGAAGTGCTCTGTCCATTGCATCATCTTCATCTTCCTAAGTAAAACCTAGCCTTATGAATTCTTTGCCTGGTGGCTACCTGTCAGCTCTGGAGAGGACTCTCTCCCTACTTTTTTGTTTAAGTAGATTAGGGGCTCAAAGACTTTCATTTTAATAATCAATTACCTCCCTTTCTCTGTCTTTTTATTCTGTGATGACATGGGCCACTCAGACCCCATATTATTTGTTTTAATGCATCAGACTTTTCTCCTCTTTCCACTCATTTTTTTCACCTGTTAATGTCCTTTTTTATTTTTTTTTCCAGTTTTTGGTGTCAAAACCCAAAGCTGCTTAAACATTTGGGGCAAGATTTTTTGTGGGAATAATTTCTGTTCACTTGAGTAAATATGAACAAGTGGGGTTACAGGACCATTTGTTAAGCATGGGATTTACAAGACATGAAACTGCCATTATCTTCTAAACCGGTTGTATTTTGTTGTCCTGCATTGTCATAAGTAATAAATTTGAATGACTAAAAGAAACAAAACTAAGCTAAACACATGTTGCTCAGTCATAGGACTAACTGGAATCATTTAATTCCTATTGGCTGTAGTGAAAAGCTACCCCATAACGGGCAATTCAACATGTATATTGTCAAGATTTCAAAACTAAACACTTTAGATTCTTTCCAATCACCAGGTGAGTAGATACAACTCCAGGTACTGGTGTTCCTGAGGGCTACAGAGACACACAGGTTCTATAGTCATGGCAGATGACTCTGGAGTTCAGGGACTTGCCAGTGGGCCCTACTCTGGAATTGGTCTCCTGAGTGTGATGAAGTTGGACTTAGATGTGACCTTTCTGCACATTCCTCTTCTGTCACTTTTACTAACCTGTGGTTAGTGCTGGGATTGCTGTATATCAAGGAGACTAGTCTTTGGACTGACCATGTGCCATCTGGGCCCTTAGCCTCAGCAAATTTGCAACACTAAAATCTGGTTCATTGGACTTACTGAGTGCTGCTAACAGAGAGGTTAAGATATTCCAGGGAAACGGACTTTGGCCCAGTGGTTAGGGCGTCCGTCTACCATATGGGAGGTCCGCGGTTCAAACCCCGGGCCTCTTTGACCTGTGTGGAGCTGGCCATGTGCAGCGCTGATGTGCGTAAGGAGTGCAGTGCCACGCAAGGGTGTCCCCCGCGTGGGGGAGCCCCACGCGCAAGGAGTGCGCCCGTGAGGAAAGCCGCCCAGCGTGAAAAGAAAGAGCAGCCTGCCCAGGAATGGCGCCGCCCACACTTCCTGTGCCGCTGATGACAACAGAAGCGGACAAAGAAACAAGACGCAGCAAATAGACACCAAGAACAGACAACCAGGGGAGCGGGGGGGAATTAAATAAATAAATAAATAAATCTTTAAAAAAAAGAAAAAGAAAAAGATATTCCACCACAACACCAGGGAGACGGGAATATCTACAACTTCTGGTAGATGAATCACACCCATTAAACATTTGGGATCTAAGCCCCCTCTTGAGTTAGAGGTGGAGTGGACATCATAATCCCTGTGTCTTCAGGATGGAGGAATAAAATATATATTAGTGTGGACTTACTGTTATTCTACTATAGTATTTTTGTGACTCTAGCAACCAAGAAATTGTATCATTGATGTGAAGGCAGCAGTCACAGGATTTGCTGAGGGCAAGAGAGGGAAAAAGAGGTGTGATGTGGGGACATTTTTGTGACTTGGAGTTGTCCTGAATGATATTACAGACAGATGCAGGACGTTATATATTCTGCCATAACCCATGAATGCACTGGGGGTGAGTGTAAACTACAATGTAGACTATAATCTGTGTGGTATAGCAGATCTCCAAAATATGTCCACCGAATGCACTGAATGTGCCACAATGTTGAAAGAGGTTGTTGATGTGGGATGAGTGGGCTCATGGAGTGTGGTGTATAAGGCATTCTTGTATCTTTTAGTGTATCACTTTTTGTGATCTATGTATCTTTAAAATAAGAGACAATTAACTTGTTCTCCCAAGGGCTATGGAGACACACAGGTTCTATGGTCATGGCTGATGGTTCTGGAGTTCAGTTTCTGTCAGTGGGTCCTACTTTGGAATTTGTGTCCCTGAGTGTGATGGAGTCAGACTCAGGTGTGACCTCTCTACACATGTGTCTTCTGTCACTTTTACTGAACCTGTGGTTGGTGCTGGGCTTGCTATATACTCAGGAGACATGAATCTCTAGACTGAACAATATGCCAACTGGGCCCTGAGCCTCAGCAGAGGTGCAAGTCCTACTCACCAGTTCACTGGACTTACCCAGGTCAGCTAACAGGGAGGGGAAGATGGTCAACACCACACTAGGGACCCAAGAGTGTGTACAACTGCAAGCAGGAGAATCACATCAAAACACCATGTGGGATCTAAGCCCCCTTTCTATATGGAGTTGGATTGGACATCACTGTCCCAGGGTCCACAGCATGGAAGAATAAAATATGGATTAGCATGGACATACTGGTATTCTACTATAGAAATATTGTGTTTAGTAATGGAAGAAATTGTAGCATTGACATGGAGAAAGTGGCTATGTTAGTTGCTGAAGGCAAGTAGAGAGAAGTTATGTGACGTGGGGGAATTTTCAGGACTTGGAGTTTCCTAAATGATCTTGCAGGGACAGATGTTGGACATATCATATCCTGCCATAATCCACTGAATGTACTGTGGGGGAATGCAAACTACAATGTAAACTATTATCCATGTGGTACAGTAGTGCTCCAAAAGGTGTCACCAATTGCAATGAATGTGCCACAATGATGAAAGAGGTTGTTGATGTGGCAGGAGAGGGCATGGAGTGTGGGGTATATGGGAGCCTCTTTTATTTTTTAATTTAACATTTTTTTGTGATCTATGTATCTTCAAAAAGCACAAAACTAAAGCACATGTTGCTTTTTCAGAGCACTAATTGTAAACCAGTTTGCTCATATTGATTGTAGTGAATAGCCACGCCATAGCAGGCAATTAGCATGCATATTGTCAGGATTTCAAAACTAAAACATATAGGGCAGTGGACTTGGCCCAGTGGTTAAGGCATCCGTCTACCACATGGGAGGTCTGCGGTTCAAACCCCGGGCCTCCTTGACCTGCGTGGAGCTAGCCCATGTACAGTGCTGATGTGCGCAAGGAGTGCCTTGCCGCGCAGGGGTGTCCCCACATAGGGGGTGCACTCCACACACAAGGAGTGCACCCCATAAGGAGAGCTGCCCAGTGTGAAAGAAAGTGCAGCTTGCCCAGGAATGGTGCCGCACACATGGAGAGCTGACACAACAAGATGACACAACAAAAAGAAACACAGATTCCTGTTCCACTGGACAAAGAAGATGCAGCAAATAGACACAGAGAACAAACAACTGGAGTGGGGGGGAGGGGAGAGATAAAAAAAACTGAAACATATAAGCTTTTGGCTGAGCACCAGCTGAAAAAATGGTGGTCCCATTGCTTGTAAGAGAAAGCCCATTGCAGTCAATTAATCATGTGTGCATCCTTTTTACCAGCTATAGGACTGGCTTAAGGTGGTTTCCTTTGTTCCCGCTTAACTTTGGACTGGGAGACTGAGGCAGTAGTCTGCTGGGTTACATTAATTAATATTTTCTTCCTCCCTGCTTTTCAGTATCTTTATGTGAAAACTAAACTGATCCCTGTCTCTTACACAGTGTCACTCAATGGCAATCCCAGGGTTCACTGGTGGATGAGCCTCCAGAAATGTTTTAAAGTCCCACTCCATTGACCTGGACAAGATATAGCTTAGGAGAGAGGCCCATGGAGGTCTTTCCTGGCACCAAACCCTGAGAGATTTGAAGCCAGGAAAGTGTTGGATTACTCTATGTTTTTGGCTATGAATTTAATAACTTGCAGTTTAGTTTATGCAGTAAAAAGAATTTATTGGAAAATGGGGGAAAGGAACAGAAATGGAAGAGAAGGATGGAAATATACACTGTGATTTATTACAGGCTCCTCTAGGCAGACAGAGAGAGCTTTGGCTTTTGTGGTCACCCTTTAATCTATTAATTATTCTTTCCCTTGTTAATGGTAAGGGGAGGGTTCCAGCTGTTATTGGCTACCCCTCCAATGGGGTATCCAGTTTTCCTTAGGGAAATGGCATAAGCACTTAGCAGGCAGGAGGCTTTTGCTGGTGTGTCTCCTAATCAGTAGCTGTGACCGCTAGAATCTAGTTGTGTTAGTGACCTTTCTGAGAAAAAAAAAACGTGCAAAAAGCTGCAATTGTCAGGGGATTGTGAGTTCAGGAGGGGTGAGCATTAGCGCTCAGTAGCCATGGGGCCTACCGGCTACAAGGGCCTGCAGGGAGGGACAACAAAATGCCACCATGCTGCTCTTCTACCCGACTGGAGCTGCCATGACTTCCTTGCAATACCTGTCCTACCTCCTCAGGGCAGCGCTTCTGACTGAGCTCCACAGGGGAGAGGGAGGGAGGGAGAGGGAGGGCGTACATACATGTATGCACAGGTGTGGCAGCTGCAGGGGAAAAAGGGAGTTTGAAGGGAGGCAGGCAACGGCGCGCTGAGGCCATGATGACTGCTGGAAGGCGGGGCCACAGGTCCTGCCGGGGAGCCGCCGCCATGTTGCTCTTCCGCCCTGTCTGAGGAACCGGCTGAGGAGGAGGGTTGGAGCGGCCACGTGTTGGCTACGAATCCTGCCACTGTCCAGGCTGGGAATGGTTCCCTCCACACCCACACACACCTGGAGGGATAAATCCAGAGCAGGTGGTCCTACACCTCCTTCCACCACCTTGGACGTGGTGCCCCTTCTTCAACCTCTTCTCACTACTTTCCTTTCAGCTCTAGTATGGCTGGGACTCAGGGCAAGGGCAGTTGGCGGGAGATAGGCAGAGCATGTATGGGCGGGGTCACAGCCCGCTGGAGGGCCTGGGGCTTGAGGCGGAGGTGCAGACCAATGAGGAGCTTGGGCATCCTGCAGGTTATGACTGGCTGGGAGCTTGTAACCACAGTGTCTATTGGTGGATTGAAGGCTGGGTGCCTGCTGAGCCAATGTGAGGGGGAGGTGGAGCGATCTTTAGAGCCCAGTGGCTGCAGGGCCTGCTGGGTCTTGGGACTGCAGCAAATGACGAGAAGGGAAGTGACAGACATGCTGCCCTTCTGCCCTGACTGGAAAAAGGCTGAGGAGGGACAGAACTGCTGCCGCTTCTGCTGCAGTACCCGCTCCGTGATGGACATCAGCCCAAGGTGGGTCACCAGGTCTCTCACTTCACAGAGGGCACCCTCCCTGTCTCCTCTTGTCCTTAGCACCAGGCTGCTCCCTGACTTCCCCTCCTTGGGGCTGGCTTCAGCATCAGGTCCCTCAGGCAAGGCCTGTCTGAGGGAGAGAGGAAGACGTTTATGTGCTTGGGGGCAGTTTTCAGTAACGATAGGAATTCTAGGCAGGCGGGCTGTGGGGCTGCAGCGGCTGTCAGGAAGCCACCGCCGTGTTGTCCTTCCTTCCTGGCTGAGGGAATGGGCTGATGAGGACCAACACAGCTGCTCTTGTTACACTGGCAATTCCCGCCTCCCCATGCATACTCCAACATCCCAGAGTCAGCTCCTCTGCTCTTTCTGACACCCATTTCCATACCTACAAATATACTCAGAATCCAGATGTGTCTAACTGGCTCCAAGCCTCAGCTTGTATTAGGTTATCATATCATTTGTGCAGATACTGCATAGTGCAGAGTATTCAATTTTCCTCATTTCCCCCCCCATTTTTTATTATGGAAGTTTTGAGCTTACAAAACAATCATGCATAACGTGCAGAATTCCCATATATCACCCCTCAACCAAAATCTTACATTGTTGTCGAATATTTGTTACAGATTATGAAAAAATATTATAGTATTACCACCATGGTCCATTGCATATATTTGGTGTATTTTTTCCATATGCCCCCCTATTAGTAATACCAAGTATGAGTATTGTACATCTGTGATACTTCATGAGAGAACACTCTCCTATTTGTACTGTTAACCACAGTCCATCTTCCACCACATGGCTCACTGTTTTATAGAGTCCCATGCTTTTTACATTCTATTCAAAGTGTATACTCAGTGGCTCTCACTTTCTTCACAGAGTTGTGCAGTCCTTGTCAACTAAACCTTTGAATATTTTCGTTAGTCCTTTGTCAATTTTTTAAAAATTTAAGTTTGTTTTATTCTGTTAACATATATACTGCATAAAATTCAAATGAAGAAACACCAGTTTTTATTTACAAACCTCAAAGCATAATAATAATGAGTGCAATGTTTTGTGATACAGTTCTCATGATGAGAAGAATGAATACCACCATTTTGCTTCACTGAGCTTATGGGTAAGTGTTCCCTATCTTCAAAATTGATTGCTAATCTATATCCGTGAATACTGATTGTGTGCATGAGAGCAATAAAAGTTCATGTGGCACTATCATTCTTTTTTTTTTAATTATTTATTTATTTTTTAAAATTACATTAAAAAAAATGAGGTCCCATTCAACCCCACCTCCCCCACCCCCCACTCCCCCCACAGCAACACTCTCTGCCATCATTGTGACACATCCATTGCACCTGGTAAGTACATCACTGAGCATCAGTGTACCCCATAGTCAATGGTCCACATCATAGCCCACACTCTCCCACGTTCCATCCAGTGGGCCCTGGGGGGATCTACAATGTCCCGTACTTGTCCGTGAAGCACCACCCAGGACAACTCCACGTCCCAAAAATGCCTCCACATCTCATCTCTTCCTCCCATTCCCCAAACCCAGCAGCCACCATGGCTACCCTTCCCACACCCATTCCACATTTTTTCTGTGGACATTGGATTAGTTGTGTCCATTGCACATCTATGTCAAGTGGGGGCTTAGATTCCACATGGATACTGGATGCACTCCTCCTGCTTTCAGTTGTAGGCACTCTAGGCTCCGTGGTGTGGTGGTTGACCTTCTTCAACTCCATGTTAGCTGAGTGGGTAAAGTCCAATAAATCCAAGTGTAAGAGCTGAAGTCTGTTGAGGCTCTGGGCCTGGGTGTCATATTATCAGTCTAGAGATTCAAATCCCCTAAATATATCTTAAACCCAAGCACCAACTACAATTCCAATAAAGTAGCATGCAAGTCTTGTGAAAAGAGACCCCCTCTGAGTCCAATTCCATCACGCAGAAACACCAGCTCCAAAGAAGGGCCATCTGCCATGGCAGTGAACCCCATCTGCCATGACCATAGAACCCGTGGGTCTCTTTATCCCTCAAAAGAACCAATATCTGGGGTTGTATCTACTTTATCTGTCTCTTAGACTCTGCTCAGTTGTGCATAAGGGCATTCCTTCTGACAACCTCCAGACTCTTTTTTAGAGACTCATAGCCTTATAATCTCATTTCTCCTTTCCATTTCCCCCTTACATTAGGTCAAACAGCATTTTGAAGTCATGTTATTATATGTAGACAGGGATATTCTGCTGATCCGTATTGAATCTTTAATTCAAGGTCATTTTCTAGTTGCATCTTCAGCTGGTATGTGGTAGTGATCCCTCGGTGCCAGGGAGGCTCATCCCCGGGTGTCATGTCCCTCGCTGGGGGGAATGCACTGCATCTACATGCTGAGTTTGGCTGTGAGAGTGGCCACATTTGAGTAACATGAAGGCTGTCAGGAGGAAACTCCCAGGCACAGTGCTACTCTAGGCCTTGCTCTTATTGCATGTGTATAGGCTCAAAAGCATAGCCATTAGTATCAGGAGCCCACTGTTGGGCCCTCCTTCCTTCCCGGTTCTTGCTGTTGCCCCTGGGGGACTGCTGCTTCTCCCCCATGGTCCATGACAGTGACCCCCCAGCCAGGGGCCCAGTACCCTCCCCAGCTGTTGTTTTTAATTGTTTCCACTATGAGTATATCTAGACATTACTATATACCCTGGGCATATGCCTTGTATAACTCCCTGTCAACCATATATATCCTGTCAATAACATCCTATATCAGTATTCCTCCGCTGCCATTGTTGAACCACTCTGTGATCCAAAACTTCCTGTAAAGTGAATCCCAACATAATGTCAGCTTCACAAGAGTCTTAGATCACTGAAATTCATATATACAATATACAGTACTTCCCCAGATCCACCATAAAACCTTTCCCTTCCACAGCGATAATCTTTTAACTTATTCATATGATATTTCCTGAAACTGATGTACAGATTCCAAGACAATAGCTTTCAAACAAGGTGAATCTGTGCTTACTATGTGGTCCATACTTTAGGTTGTACAGTTTTCTAAATTTTTTAGTTATTCTATGTTTTGCCTTATGGTTTACATTATTAGTCTGTCGTCCCCTATATGTTTTTGGTGTAATATTACATGTTTTATATTCATCCTCGTGTACTCTCACAAAACTCCTCTCTTGCCCCCATATTTACCTTGGTTCCATCCATTCCACATCCATTTTCCCCTCCCCTTGGGGCCCACAACGCCAGCCAATCTCCATTTCCCAAGAAGCCATGTCCAGAGGTACTTGCAGCAGTATTCAGGGCCTGACTTTCTCAACTGCCCTAATGCCCTGGGAGCCTTCCTTTCTCACGAGAGATACAGTTCTCTCTATTTGACGGCATTAGTCCTCCCCAGGATGTGGGTCCACCCCAACTCTCACTTCTTGGGTCTCTTCCCAATGGTACAGCCCACCCTGGCAAAATGAGCCTTCAGCTATTTCCCCGGAGTCTGTCCCACATCAAACCATACCCCCTGAGCATCCTAAACAGGTAACCCTCCTACCTATACTTTGATACGATTTTCTCAACATTTTATTCTCAATGAACACCTGACACTTTCCCATGTTCGTATGTTGCCCCTCCCTCCCCCCAATTTTTGGACAATATTACCCCTCTGCCCATCCCCAGGTCCCCTCAAACCCACAAAGCCCCACCCAAAGGCAACCCCTTGCCCCCATTTTGTCCCTTCTTTGTACTCATGCTTACCGCCAGATCATCATAGATTCCACCCCTGCAGAAGTTAACTCACATCCTTCCTCCACCCCCCGATTTCCTGTAAGCCTCTTTTCCAGACTCTAGCTCTCTGAGGCAGTTTGCTTATTTCATATCATTGAGGTCATGTAGTATTTGTCCTTCAATGCCTGGGTTGCTTCACTCAACAAAAGATTCTCAAGGTTCATCCATGTTATCACGTGTGATTGTAGTGTATTTGTTCTTACAGCCGAGTAGTATTCCATTGTGTGTATATACCACATTTTATTGATCCACTCGTCTGTTGATGGGCATTTGGGTTGATTCCAACTTTTGGCGATAGTGAACAATGCTGCTATGAACATTGGTGTATATATATCAGTTTGTGTCCTTGTTTTCAGATCTGATGGGTATATACCCAGCAGTGGTATTGCTGGGTCATATGGCAAATCTATGTTTAGTTTTTTGAGAAACCGCCAAACTGTCCTCCAGAATGGTTGGATCCATCTGCATTCCCACCAGCAGTGGATGAGTG
Organism: Dasypus novemcinctus; assembly: GCF_030445035.2. NCBI lineage: Eukaryota > Metazoa > Chordata > Mammalia > Cingulata > Dasypodidae > Dasypus > Dasypus novemcinctus. Next base: position 1,113,875 of record NC_080694.1, on the reverse strand, counting down.
TTACCCTTTCTTGACATCCTCTCCAGCATTTGTATTCTTCTATTTTTTTCATAGCTGCCAATCTTATGGGAGTGAGATGGTATCTCATTGTAGTTTTGATTTGCATTTCCCTGATAGCTAGAGATTTGGAGCATTTTTTCATGTGCTTTTTAGCCATTCGTATTTCTTCTTTGGAGAAGTGTCTTTTTAAATCTTTTTCCCATTTTTTAAATGGGTTGTTTATCTTTTTGTTTTCAATATTTATGAGTTCTTTATATATGCAAGTTATAAGTCTCTTATCAGATATATGGTTGCTAAATATTTTCTCCCATTGTGTGGGTTCTCTTTTTACTTTCTTGACAAACTCCTTTGAGGTGCAGAAGGCTTTAATTTTGAGGAAGTCCCATTTATCTATTTGCTCTTTTGCTGCTCATGCTTTTGGTGTGATATTCATGAAGCCATTTCCTATTACAAGGTCCTGTAGATGTTTCCCTACACTGCTTTCCAAGATCTTTATGGTCTTGGCTCTTATATTTAGGTCTTTGACCCATCTTGAGTTGATCTTTGTATAAGGTGTGAGATAGTAATCCTCTTTCATTCTTCTACATATGGCTATCCAGTTCTCTAGGCACCATTTGTTGAATAGGCCATTCTCTCCCAGTTGAGAGGGTTTGGTGGCTTTATTGAATATTATATGGCTATATACATGAGGTTCTATATCTGAACTTTCAATTCAATTCCATTTGTCTGTGTGTCTCTCCTTATGCCAATACCATGCTGTTTTCACTACTGTAGCTTTGTAGTATGTTTTGAAGTCAGGAAGTGTGATTCCTCCTATTTCGTTTTTCTTTTTCAATATGTGTTTGGCTATTCGGGGCCTCTTTCCTTTCCAAATAAATTTCATAGTTAGTTTTTCTAGTTCTTTAAAGAAGGCTGTGTTGATTTTTATTGGGATTGCATTGAATGTGTAGATCAGTTTTGGTAGGATAGACATCTTAATAATATTCAGTCTTCCTATCCAAGAACAAGGAATGTTCTTCCATTTATTTAGGTCTTCTTTGATTTCCTTGAACAGTCTTGTATAGTTCTCGGTGTATAAGTTTTATACCTCTTTAGTTAAATTTATTCCTAAGTATTTGATTTTTTTATTTACTATTGTGAATGGTATTTGTTTCTTGATTTCCTCCTGATCTTGCTCATTATTGGTGTACAGAAATGCTACTGATTTTTGCGCATTGATCTTATAACCTGTGACTTTGCTGAACTCATTTATGAGTTCTAGAAGCTTTGTTGTAGATCTCTCAGGGTTTTCTATGTATAGGATCATGTCATCTGCAAATAATGAAATTTTGACTTCTTCCCTTCCAATTTGAATGCCTTTTATATCGGGTTCTTGCCTCAGTGCTTGGGCAAGTACTTCCAAGGCAATGTTAAATAGGAGCAGAGACAATGGGCATCCTTGTCTTGTTCCTGAGTTTATAGGGAAGGATTTCAGGATTTCGCCATTGTAAACAATGTTGGCTGTAGGTTTTTCATATATACTCTTTATCATGTTCAAAAAGTTTCCTTGTATTCCGATCTTTTGGAGTGTTTTTATCAAGAAGGGGTGCTGTATTTTGTCGAATGCCTTTTCTGCATCTATAGATATAATCATGTGATTTTTTTCCTTCAATCTGTTTATATGGTGTATCGCATTGATTGATTCTCTTATGTTGAACCATCCTTGCATACCTGGAATAAATCCCACTTGGTCATGGTGTATAATTCATTTAATGTGTTGTTGAATATGATTAGCAAGTATTTTGTTAAGTATTTTTGCCTCTAGGTTCATTAGAGAAATAGGTCTGTAATTTTCCTTTCTTGTGGTGTCTTTGTTTGGCTTTGGTACTAGGGTAATGTTGGCATCATAGAAGGAGTTCGGCAATGTTCCTTCTGTTTCGATTTTTTTGAATAGTTTCAGCAGGATTGGTGTTAGTTCTTCCTGGAATGTTTTGTAGAATTCACCTGTGAAGCTGTCTGGCCCTGGGCTCTTCTTAGTTTGGAGGTTTTTAGTGATGGATTCTATCTCTTTATTTGTGATTGGTTTGTTGAGATCATCCATTTCTTCTTTCATCAATATGGGTTGTTTATGTGTTTCTAGGAATTTGTCCATTTCCTCTGAATTGTCATTTTTGTTGGAGTATAGTTTTTCAAAGTATCCTCTTATGATAGGCTTTATTTCTGTGGGGTCAGTGGTGATATCTCCTTTTTCAGTTCTTGTTTTGTGTATTTGCAGCTTCTCTCTTTTTTTCTTTGTTAGTCTCGCTAAAGGTTTGTCAATTTTGTTGATCTTCTCAAAAAACCAGCTCTTGGTCTTGTTTATCTTTTCAAGTGCTTTCTTATTTTCTATTTCATTTAGTTCTGCTCTTATCTTTGTTATTCCCTTCCTTCTTCTTCCTGTTGGATTACTTTGTTGTTTTTTTTTCTAAGTCCTCCAAATATGCAGTTAGTTCTTCAATTTTTGCTCTTCTTTTTTGATATATGAATTTATGGCTATAAATTTCCCTCTCTGTACTGCTTTTGCTGCATCCCATAAATTTTGTTATGTTGTGTTATCATTATCATTTGTTTCAAGGTAGTCATTGATTTCTTTTGAGATTTCCTCTTCGACCCATTGTTTTTCTAAGAGTGTGCTGTTTAATTTCCTAATCATGGTGTGAAATCTTGGCCTCTGACCCTTGCGAATTTCCAGCTTCACTCCACTGTGGTCAGAGATATTGTTTTGTATGATTTCAATCTTTCTGAATTCATAAAGCCTTTCTTTGTGGCATGGCATATGGTCTATCTTGGAGAATGATCCATGTGCGCTTGAGAAAAATGTATATCCTGCTGTGTTTGGGTGTAATGATCTATATATGTCTATTAGATCCAGCTCCTCTATTATACTGTTCAAATGTTTTGTTTCTTTAGTGATTTTCTTTTGAGATGTTCTGTCCGGAGTTGATAGTGGTGTATTAAAATCCCCCACTATAATTGTAGATGCATCTATTCTTTCACTTAGTTTTTCCATCGTTTGCCACACGTATTTAGAGGCACCCTTGTTAGGAGCATAAATATTTATGATTGTTTGATCTTCTTGATAGATTGTCCTTTCACTAAAATGTAGTATCCTTCTTTGTCTCTCACAATTGTTTCACATTTAAAGTCTATTTTGTCTGATATTAATATAGCTACTCCTGCCTTTTTTTGGTTATTGTTTGCTTGTATGATTGTTTTCTAGCCATTCACTTTCAACCTCCATGAGTCTCTGGGTCTAAGATGTGTCTCTTGTAGACAACATATAGATGGGTCATACTTCCTCATCCAATGTCTCAGTCTGAATCTTTTGATAGGTGAGTTTAATCCGTTGACATTCAGTATTACTTTCAAGGAATTATTTGTGTTAGCCATATTTTGATTGGACTAGTGTTTGTCATTTTTTGTTTGCTTTTTTTTTCCCTTTTTTGTTGTCTTTTTTGTCTTTTTTGTTGCTCTTACACTCTCCTCCAACTCTGCCTGTCCTGTTTTTTCTTTTCTTCCTGCAGAACTCCCTTTAGAATTTCTTGAAGGGGAGGTTTCTTGTTGGCATACTCTTTCAGTTTTGGTTTATCTGTGAATATTTTGAACTCTCCATCATTTTTGAATGCTAGTTTAGCTGGATAGCATATTCTTGGTTGGAAATTTTTTTCCTTTAGTACCTTGACTATATCATACCACTGCCTTCTTGCCTCCATGGTTTCAGATGAGAAATCAGCACTTAATCTTATGGAGCTTCCCTTGTATGTGATGGTTTTCTTTTCTCTTGCTGCTCTTAGAATTTTCTCTTTGTCTTGAGCATTGGATAATTTGACAAGTATATGTCTTGGGGTGGGCCTGTTGCGGTTTATGATGATTGGGGTACACTGTGCTTCTTGGATATGTACTTCTGTCTCTTCCAGTAGATTTGGGAAGTTTTCAGCCTTTATTTCCTGCAACACTCCTTCTGACATCTTTCCCTTCTCTTCTCCTTCTGGAATGCCTATAATATGTATGATTGAGTGTTTTGCATTATCATTCAGGTCCCTAAGTCCTAGCTGGATTTTTTCTATCTTTTTATCGACCAATTCTTCTATCTGTTTGATTTCCGATGTACTCTTCCACATCACTAATTCTCTGCTCTGCCTCTTCTAGTCTGCTGATATTTGCTGCAAGTGTATTTTTTATTTCTTGAACTGTGGTGTTCATTCCCATCATATCTGTTAGCTTTTTGCGTATGTCTGCAATTTCCCCTCCCCTCCAAGTGTTGTCTTCATGTTGTTAACCTCTTCCTTTACTTCATTAAATTTGTCGGTGATAAATGTTCCTTAAATCTTTCATTACTTGTGAAAAGTTCTACTCCCCTTCCTGATTTTTAGTTTGTTGATTGGATTCAGCCATGTTTTCCTGATTACTGGTTTGGTTTGTAGATTTTTGTTGCTGTCTGGTCATCATTTTTATCTTGATGGGTTTAATCAGTTCCTTAGTTTCTTTGTCTAGTCTTGGGGATTAATTAACTGTTGTTTTTGTGTAAGTGTTATATCTTCTCTTTGTCACTTTGTTCTTCTTATTCTAATTTCTTATTACTGGTTGAGTTTACTTTAAAGGAAAGTATTAGGGCCAGGGAAAGGCAATTGTATAAGCAAGGAAATGTGTAAAGTAGTATTGGTGATAAATGTTAATAGAGCAACAATATGAGATCTGGGAGGATGGATATTAGATTCATGTAAGTTGCGTAGAGTTATAGCAGTAGGTAGAGTACCTATAATGAGGTAGTCAACTGAATATGGGAGGAATATGGTATGAATTTAAAAGCTAGTATTTTCATGAGAGAGGGAAAGAGAAAAGAAAGGTAATAGTTTCAAGAGTGGATAACAGACCAAAAACAAAACAAAGGTATTAGAAATTAAGAGTTAGATGCTTTGTGGATCAAAGAAAGGGAGGTGGAATATAGGAGAGACAGTAGATGATGGAGGATATCAAGATGTAGGGGAAAGGGGATAGTGTAGTTAGCCAAAATCAATTCACACAGAAATGAGGCAGTGGAGCATGAGGAAACCCAGCAAATGTGAGGTGTTCCCTGTAGCACCTATTGTATAATAAAGATAAAATGAGAAGAAAATGAGGGACAAGAGAGAGAGAAAAAACAGAAAAAAAAGAGAAGAAAGGAAGAAAGAACAAGGGTGTGGGTAAAGGGCAGGAAACAGGTAGGGAAAAGAAAAAAAAGATATACACCAACCAGAACAGGAATAACAACAACAAAAAAAAACCCTAAATAACTGGAAAAAAAAAAGACTTTGGGGGATACACTGGGAGAAAAGACTAGGGGATAATGCAATGTTAGCAATCAGGACATTTAAAAAAATAAATAAAAAATAAGATAAAATGAAAATAAAAACAAAACAAAATGAAACAAAAAATAAAAAATGCAAACATTGAGGGCTAGGACATTCAAGGACCTCAGATGGACCTCAGGGCATGATAGATTCAGGGATGGAAAGTCTGAGATATTGAAGACTCAAGAGGTGTGAGTCTCTGGGTTGTGGGCCACCAGGGTTTAGGGGACTCAGACCTGGCAACCTCAAATCTGGTCAACAGGGAGCGTGGGAGCACCACAGGGTAACACAGCCTTCAGGGATCCCTGAAGCTGGGTGCCAGCCCTATGGGGGAAGTCAGATCCGCAAACTCTATTTTATGTGTCTGAACCCCACAATTCACTCACTCACTGGGGTCTATTCTGTGGATGTATCATCAATTCGACTTCAGGACACCTCCCACCCTGTAAGCCCCCGGAACAGCCACCTGAGGGCACCTCTACACTGCATCCAATTTAATGACGCAGATCAGAAGCCAGGCCCAGGAGTGGGGCTCCAGCTGGAAATACTGACAACAGAGTCCAAAACTGAAATTTACAAGCTTCGCAAAATATTCCCCCAATCGGCTTCCAGACGTGTTCCCCACCCCCACCGCCCCGCTACACCCTGTAACAGCCTCTAGTTATGTCCCTTTATTGCCAGCAATCTAAGTCTGCTGCAGATTGGCAGCCAGGTTTGGGGGGGTGGGGCTCCAGGTGGACGTGCTATTACTTGTTTCCACAATCAAAACCCCCGTTTGTCTCCCCAAATTGGTCTGCAAAGGCATCCTGTCCTGTCAACCCCCTAACAGCCCGCCCAGGGCTTGTGAATTCCCCAGTACTGCAGAGCCTCCAAAAAGCACGGCAGCAGCGCTGGTTCCATGGCTCCACACACCCCAGGAGGGAGTGTCCCATGTGCAGCTCTCACTTCCATGCAATAGAGTTTCAATTATATCTTATAGACTAATCCTCTCCATTACCTTCCCACCAAATCAATGCCCAGACACCTCCTGCCCTGCAAAAATCCCAAAACAGCCTGGTCCTGGAGAAACTCCAATGCTGCCCAGCCACTTCTTTGCAGGAAAAACTGTCAGGTAAGCTCACTCAGCCACCATCTTGCCCCGCCCTCCGGAAAGAACTCTGCTTTCTTTCTTTCAAGTCCCAATTCACAGTGCCCCTGCATTATTTTTATAACCTAGATATCTGGCCTGAGGTAGGCATATTTGGGCTTTTTTCTTAGACACTCGATAGCCTTTTTGCTGTAGATGCTTTAAAAGAGCATGGGTTCCACCAGCACAGTCTTGGTAGGTGGGACTTCTGAGAATGAGGTCATCTACATAATGGAGGAGAAAACAGTTATGGTTTTTTGGTTTAAAGGATTTGAGATCACTAGCCAGACCTTGTCCAAAAATAATGGGGGCATTTTTAAACCCCTGAGGCAGTCGCATCCATGTTAGCTTCTGCTTTTCATCTGAGTTCAGATTCTCCCACCTAAAGGTGGAAATTGGCTGGCTGCAGGGTATTACCCAAATGCAGAAGAAGGCATCCTTAAGATCTAGGCATGAAAAGTAGATTGCCAATGAGGGTATTAAGCTGAGAAAAGTATATGGATTAGAAACTGCAGAATGAAGGGTTATTACTGCCGAGTTAACTGCTAGTAAGTCCTGGACTGGGCGGTAATCCCCATCAGCTTTTTTAACTGGAAAGAGTGCGGTGTTCCATGGAGACTGGCATGGCTCAATATGCTTTCATTCAGTAATCTCTGAATAAGTAGCTGGACATTTGCTTGTGCTTCACGTGGTACTGGATATTGCTTTATGCTTATTGGACTGGCTGTGGCCTTCATTTCAATAATAATTGGAGGACTGTCATGTGCCATCCCCATTGGGTTACCCTCTACCCATACTTCAGGCACATCTTCGAAAAGGGAGCTGCATGGGAATGGACTGGCCAGTTTCACTGAGGCAAAACAGCCTCCATTCCTCCTGCAGAGGAAGGGTTAGCACTATTCTCAGAGGGTCCTGTGGCCCCTGTGTCAGTGTGGATTGCCCCATGACATCAAAGGTAATTTGAGCTGCAGTTTAGACAGCAGATCGCAACCCAGGAGGGGGACTGGGCACTCTGGAAGATAAAGGAATTTGTGAGTGACGTTTTTTCTCCCAATGTTGCAGGTCCTGGCTTGCGGGAAGGGCCCTTGGGTACTTTTGCCAGTTGCACCTATGACAGTGGCCTGTCTTTTTGAGAGAGGCCCAATTGGCTTGGTCATTACAGAATGTTGAGCCCCAGCATCAACCATCATATGTATGGTGCGGCCCCCAATTTGGACACTGACCATAGGCTCTGCAGGGCTGGGAGAATAGGAGCCCGGTCTGTCCTAATAATCTCCATCAGAGTCCTCTATTCCTGCCAGCCCAATTATCTGATTTGCAGGGTTTTTTTCCTGAACTTTTTTGGACCCAGGTTTTGGTTTGTGATGCCCCACTAGCTTTTCTGGCTAATGTTTTGGCTGCAGTGGCAGGGTCGAGTGGCCAGCTGGGACACTCTTGCTTCCAATGCCCATCTTCTTTGCAGTACACACACTAATTTTGCCCTAGCATAGGCCCTTCCCTCTCCTTGGGGCAGGGGATTCCCAGTTTACTCTCCTTGACACAGGAATGGATTTTTCCATGATTGCCACTGTCAGAAGATCTGCTTTCTTCTTCATCTTCTGACTTTCTTCCTTCCTTGTTTCTACATCATGATTGACATAGACTTTAGTAGCTACTTTCATGAGTTGAGAGCTAGTCATTCCAGCAAACCCATCCAACTTCTGCAGTTTTCTTTGGGTGTCAGCTTGTGGTTGGGAAACAAACACTGCGTTAACCATTGTTTGGCTCTCAGGAGCATCTAGGTTTGAAGGGTATGCATACACAAAACATGTTGCACAGCCTCTCATAGAATTGAGCTGGACTCTCATCCAGAGCCTGTAGAATTTGAGTAGTTTTTCCCATATTTACTGTCTTGTGGCTCCCCACCCTGAATCATTCAACTAAGGCCTTATGGAAAGTTTCTAGTCAGTTGAGCCTGGTTGTGCTCTTTGGATCCCACAGGGGGTCCTCCTCTGGGGATGCAAGTGGGCATATTGGTCACTGTCCAAACTTTCCTCAGGTGGGTGCTAAGCCAGGTTAGAGTTCCCTGCATGACACACATTCTTTCTTCAAAGTTTAATAAAGTCATTATAAATTGTTTACAATCAACCCAGGTGGGTTTGTCCATCATGGCTTGAGGCTTCTCTGAGAATGGTGAGGTGTGGCTTTTCCAGTTAAAAAGGACCATTGTGGTAAAGGGCTGATAGATGAATGTCCAGTTTCCCCCCAAACCTAGCCATGTGCATCGTAAAAAATTGGGGTCCAGCCTTCATGGAAAGGTAGCTGGTAGGCAGGCTTTCTCTCTGCTTCCTCTGCCCCTAGGGCTTCCTGTGGTTTAAGTTGCTACCTCTCAGCATCTCCCCCATGACTGCATGGCAGCACTGCAGCAGCATTGCCAGGGGCAATGGGCTGTAAAACCTGCAGATCTGTATTTTCCATTGCAGAAGGTATCAAAGAACACTGAGGAGATGGTAAAAGCTGCTACAGGGATGGCGTAGGGCTCTCTGGTGCAGATGTCGATAAAGGCAACTGCAGGGATGGTATAGGTGCCCTCTCAGATGGTGATAAAAGCAGTGGTGGGGGTGGTATGGGTGTCACACTTCCCTGTGTGGATGATGACAATGGGGCACTGCTTAGAGAGACTAGCTCATTTTCATTCCTTAGTATTGCTGGGGCAGGAGTCATTGCATAAGGGAGCAGAAATTCATGTTTGTATGGCCCTTCTAAAATGGGCAGATTGGCACTGCACTCAGGGTACACTTTCTCTGGGCCCTTTGCATGGTGATTGTTTGGTCTGGCCCCTTGGACAGCACTCCTTGGTTTCTGTATTAGGCAAATTCTAGCTTCCATATTCATGCACTACCCTAACCAAGGTGGATTTTGGCTTACAGTATTTTCCCAAGGATCAATGTAGGGGAATTGGGTGTCCTGAGCTTCCAGTTACTGCATCATGGACTTTATGGATGATCCAGGGATATAAAATGCCATCCTGTGGCCAGCCCATGCCAAAAGTTGGCCATTCTAATTCACAAAGCATCCTAAGCTTTCCTGGTTGGAACCTTATGCTGTATACATCTTCATGGAATGCACGGGGGAAGTTTTTCAGCATACATATGAACAGGGTCCTACTTTGTGTGTTTCCCATGTTTCCACCCTGTGCTGATGGTACACAACAGTCACTCAAGCCATACACTTAGTCCGTCTCTGGTCGCAACCCTCACAGAAACTTTCAGCACCTCTTAACCTTAGCAGGTCTGTATAAGCCCCCACTTGGAAGAGGGTCCCTTTGCAGGGACCCCCAGACTGCCCTTGATCATATGAGGTCACCACAGAACCACAGATCAGGACTCTGCACTTGCCACACAGAAGTGACTTTCTGCACCTCACCCAGTTGCCACAATCACATACACACAACCACCCCCCTTTCCTTTTCTCAGACCTGGAGAGGAGGTAGCTTCCTCCTGTATTCTCAGGTGTACTGGGGCCTCCCCTTTTAGAGAGCTGATCAGTCTCCCTCCTTTTTTTAGAATTAGGCTTTTCCTGCACTATGCCCCTGGGGGTCTTACTCATCTGATTTGTGGTTCTCCTTGCTTCATTCTCATCATCTCTAAAACCCACTGGTGCTCTGGTTCTTCCAGGAGGGCTCTGGTGAAGACCACAACCTCTTTCTGGACTAAAAGGGGAGTCCAGGGGCACCCAGGGCTGGGTTTCACCTGGGCCCTCCCAGCCTCCTCAGAGACATCCGAAAGGGGCAAACAATTGTTGCCACCTCTGACCTTCTCAGCGCAATCCTGGACAAGCCCCCAGAATTGTAGTAGCAGAGAAGTCAGGTGTATGTGGTGTTGAAGGCCAGGACATGAGAACTCTGAGAAGGAATTTGACTTATTATTTTTTTTTAAGATTTATTTATTTATTTCTCTCTCCTCCCCCCCCACTCCAGTTGTCTGTTCTCTGTGTCTATTTGTTGCATCTTCTTTTTCCACTTCTATTGTTGTCAGTGGCATGGAAATCTGTGTTTCTTTTTATTGCGTCATCTTGTTGTGTCAGATCTCTGCGTGTGCAGCACCATTCCTGGGCAGGCTGCACTTCCTTTTGTGCTGGGCGACTCTTCTTACAGGGTGCACTCCTTGTGTGGGGGGCTCCCCTATGCGGGGACACCCCTGCATGGCATGGCACTCCTTGTGCACATCAGCACTGCACATGGGCCAACTCCACACTGGTCAAGGAGGTCCGGGGTTTGAACTGCAGACCTCCTATGTGGTAGGTGGACACCCTAACCACTGGACCAAGTCCACCACCTGGAAGTTGATTTATTTTGACCAGCCAGAATTGGTGGACTCCTGTCCTAATAAAAACTGAGCCCCAATGAAGCCTCTGCGGGGCTTCGTGGGGTCGCAGGAGGTGAGGACGACACGGCCCGGCTAGAGGAGACAGACCATGGAGACTGGCTGATGGCACAGATCTGGTTTATTGTGGAACTGCAGGCACTGATATACTGGGCTGGTGCAGGGAGGGCCATTGCTGGCCCCAGCTCCCTATTGGTCCGGGCGGGCTACATGCCCTTATAAGGCTAGGTGGTCAGCTCGGCAAGCAGGGGGGGCATGAGATGACGTGTGGTGGGAGGGCCAAAGGGCGGGCCGAGGGCGGTGACGCCCGTACCAGGCCGAGGGCGGAGCGCCCGTACCAGCCACCCTTACCCTAGCGGAAGCGGTACCTACTTCGCGCCAGAGTTGGCCAGAGAGGCAAGCCAGACTGTTGCCTGACGCTGTGCCTCATCTCTCCCTTCGTTTTTACTAAGAACCAGAGAGGCAGGGCAATAAGCCATCGCTCTTGCTGCACATGCCGCAGGGTGCCATGGACACAACAGAGGAGGAGGAGGACAAGCAAGAGCCCGGCACCAATAATGCCATAGAATGCCAGGCTGGCAGGGATGAACAGGCTGGCGAATTTTTGCCCCAGCTCCCCAAGGACAGATGAGGTGAGCTGGGGAATAGCTAGGTCTGAATAACTCTCTATGTAGGCCTCAAGCGCCAGGGTGTGGTTGTAGAAGGAGGCATTATAAGAAGATAGTATTAGGTTTCTGAGGGTGGACTGGTGGGTGGAGCGGTTGACAGGGACGGGGGTGATGCAGAGCTGGGAGAACGGGTAGCGCCCGTCACACAGGGTGTTGGCAAGGGAATAAAGGGTATCAACGTCCAGGGCAAGCAAGTCTATTTGTGGCTGGAGGTTTAAGATGGCATGGTGGTGGAGAAGGTTGATGTCCATTTGAGTGCTGAGGGATGCTTGGGTTTTGCTAAGATGTTGTTGACGACTCCGGCAGTGAGGGAGGTTTGCGTTAGGGCAACGGCGGCGGTAGTGGCGGCTGCTAAGGAAGCGATGAAGGTGACGGCGATGGCGGTGGAGAGTCCGAAGTCACGCTGAACCCTGCGGGGTGCAAGATCTGACGGGGACAGGGGACAGGGGGAGAGTTGGGGAGGGACCCAATCAGAGGCGTTGATGGGAACCCATACGAGGGGTGGCTGGAGAACCAGGAAAGTGTATGGGAAGGAGTTATTCCAGAAGTTGGAGAGAAAGCAGGCCACGGAGGGGAAGCTTAGAGTTCTGCAGAGGAAAAAGGCAAATGGGGGCTTAACGTAGGCAAAGGTGTGGATGGTTTGAGTGGAACGACTGGCGAAGATTGACGTTGAGCCGTTGACCGTTAGAGTGCCATTGGAGAGGGAGCAGTTGGAGAGACAGACGAAGGGTCGAAGGTTGAGGCAGGAAGAGGGTCCACAGAGGGACAAGGTAGAGAAGGAGTATGCGGGTGTGACCTGGAGCAGGTCGGCGAAGATAGTGGTACTTGTTTCATTAGGAAGCAAGGCCATGGGGGTGAAGAAGCCTGTGGCGGTAGGGTTGGGGTGTGTGCAGTCGCGCCAGCGAAAAGACTGTAAGGGCACAGCATGGGGGGAGCCTTTGGGACTGCAATTGGGGATGGGGGGGTGTTGCACATAAGCTGCAAATTGTTTGGATTGGGTGGCGTTGGAGGTGGATGGCCAGAGGCCATCTAGTCGGTAGGCTATGCCGGAAGCGCGTGCGGAGGCGGAGGTGTGATTGTACCAAACTTCGCAGATATTGTGAGGGAGGAAGTAGAGGGTGTCGGGGAAGGTCGAGTCAGACTGATTACTGAGGGAGAGGAAAATGGTGTCCTGGGGGGTGTGTGAAACGGAAATGTTGAGGTGGGAGGAGGAAGGTTGGAACATAGGGTTGCATGGGAGGCCGAGGTCGCAGGAGGTGTGGTAGACGGTGGGGAAGAGGGGGCTAGAACGGGTCAGAAAGAGGAATCGGGGGGGGGCTTGTAAAGCGGCCCAAAGCTCATACTGGCTGCACGGCTTAGCGGCTTCTCCTGTTGCGGCAAGGGAGAGAAGGATGAAAAGGGGAACAAGCAAGGTGGGGGCGTTATTTGGTGGTGGGTGGACAGCTTGGGTGCGGTGGTACAGGCGCAGGAGCTGGATAAGTTCAGTGTTGGGCTCGGTGGCCGGCTCGTCGAGGATGAGGCGGGTCATCTGGTAGGTGAGGCTGCGCAGCTGGTGACGTTCCCTCCTCGTCATCCGTCGCTGCTGCGGTGGCTGGCTTGATGTTTCAGCCTGGGATCCAGATTGGCTGTGAGGCATTTTCTGGAAAGACACAAGAGAACCCTCTCCCTTGGGTGAGAAGGGGGCTGGGCCCTTCCCAAGTATGTGTTTCTGGGTCTCTCCAATAAACCATTGGGGCGACCGTTGGTGCGTAGGAGGGGCTCCAATGTTTGTGAAGGGGGGAGAGACCATTCTTATCAAAGGAGAGGAGGTTCATGTGAATAAGACAAGCTGTTATGATGTCACTTGGTTGGCTGTGTGGGTGCAAGTCTCTCTCCTTTTGTATTTGAATTTTTAAGTGGCAGTGGGTGCGTTCCACTATGGCCTGGCCCTGGGGGTTGTATGGGATCCTGAAATGGTGAGTGATGTTGTAGAGACTGAGGAAGGCAGCAAAGGAGGAGCTGCGGTATGCGGGGCCATTGTCAGTTTTTAGCTCCCATGGAACTCCCATGAAAAGGATGGCTTGCCTTAGGGCCTTAATGCAGTGCTTGGCTGTTTCTCCTGCGAGGGGGACAGCATAGCAGAGGTGAGAGAAGGTGTCAATGGCCACATGCACATATTTGAGGCATCCGAAGGACGGTACATGGGTGACATCTAGCTGCCATCGAGAATTTGGTTTAAGGCCACGGGGGTTTACCCCCTGTGGCTGCAGGGGCCCTAGAGGCAGGAAAGGGGCGCAGGTTTTGCAGGCGTGCACCAAATGTTTACATGTGTCTATAGAAAGGTCCGGCAGTAGACGTTTAAGAGAGGCAGCCGAAAAATGAAATTTAGAGTGAAGTATCTTTGCTTGATTGATAAGGTTCCCTATGGCGGTGAGCGCATAGGTGGAGACTGCTTGGTCGGCTAAGGCATTGCCCCGAGTTAGGGACCCGGGCAAGTCTGAGTGGCTTCTCAGGTGTGCCACGTACCATGGAGCTGTACGGCGCTCGAGCAATTCCTTTAACGAGGCCAGGGCCGTGTCGATGGGGGTGTCCTTAGGAAAGAAGGTGGAAAAGGCCAGAACACGACAGGCTTGGAGTGTATACTGGCTGTCAGTGAAGATACTGACGGCCTCGGCCGGGGAGGCCCTGAGGGCGGCATACATGGCCAGTAGCTCACCCGTCTGCACAGAGAATTGGTTAGTATAGGTGAACGTACAGGGATGGGGGTGCCCAGGTTGGTACACTACAAATGCATATTTGGTTTTGGAGGCATCTGTGAAAATGGTGGTAGAATGGGGCAGTGGTGTTGAAGAGGGGAAGGGATGGAATGGGTCGGCAAAGGGGAGTTGGACCAGACCCTGCAGTAATTTGTGGTGGGGGAGGTGATTGTCGAACTCTCCCCTAAAGTCCTCAAGCAAGACTTGCATATCCTCATTGGTTTGGATGAGGTGGGTGGTTTGCTTGGCATTGAGTGGCCAGACGATGGTAGAGGGGGGAACATGGTATGTATGCAGACAGAGGGTGTTAAGGTCTATAGCAAGAGAGATCCAAAGGCGAATAGCCGGGCATATCTTTTGGAGCTTGCTCTTGGATGGGTGTAGCCACAACAGGGGTCCCTGCTGCCACAGAACTCCCGTGGGAGTTCCTGGAGTGGCGAGAATAAGTGCCAAAATTGGTTGAGTGGGGTCGTAGCGCTGGAGAGCACAGGACTGCAGGGCACGACTCACAGCCTGTATGGCTTTTCCCGCCTCTGGTGTGATGGTGATTTTCTTAGTAATTGCCTCGGGTGGGTTGCTGGATGTTTGTAACAACTCAAAGAGAGGGTTGAGCTGTGCCGTAGTAATGGGAAGCGCTGATTTAACCCAATTGATATTCCCGCATAGCTGTTGCAACTCAGTTAATGAGAGCTGAGCGGGGACATTCAGTTGGGGGGCGATGGGCTCAACATGGCGCACAACCCAAAACCCGAGGAAGGTAAAAGGAGGGCTAAGCTGCACCTTCTCCTCTTTAATGTGGAGGCCTATAAGTGACAGGTTTAGTTTGAGCTGTGTGAGAACGAGTTGCAGCTGGTGGGGGTTCTCATGGGCAAGGAGGATATCGTCCATATAATGGATGATATAGGCTCGGTGCTGGAGAGGGGCAACCGCCAGGTTGACGAAATTTTGACAGATGGTAGGGCTATTCCTCATGCCTTGCGGGAGCACTTTCCATTGATACCGATAAGTGGCTCCCTGATGGTTGGGGAGCGGGACTGTAAAGGCAAACTTGTGTCGATCTTGTGGATGCAGTGGGATAGAAAAGAAACAGTCCTTGATGTCAATCGTAGCGACATGAAAGCGACGGGGGACTGCTGTAGGGTGAGGAAGGCCAGGTTGGCTGGACCCCATGGGAAGAATGTGTTTATTAATTTCCCTGAGGTCATGTAAAAGCCGGTATTTGCCTGTGGATTTTTTGTGAATAATAAAGACAGGCGAATTATAGGGGCTAGTGGAAGGCTCAATATGGCTGGCCTCAAGTTGTTCTTGGACTAGGGTGTGCAGGGCAGTAAGTTTGTGGGATGGTAGGGGCCACTGCTTGACCCAAATAGGCTCCTCTGTGTCCCATTGCAGAGGGGTGGGGTTGGGTGGAGCGAGCTGAGCAGTGGCACAAACTATTGGGGGGGAACCGTGGTTAAGATGGCTCCACTTTTCTCTAAAATGTCTCGCCCCCATAATATAGTGGTGAGGGCAGACAGGAAGAGCGGCTGGAAGGTACCTGTATGACCTTCTTCATCTTCCCATGTGATGGGATAGCGTGCTCATTGAGAGACTGAGTCCCCGGTGGCCCCCTGAACGGGCGGTCCGTGCTGTACTTCCCAATGTTTGGCATAGCAGGCAGGGAAGCAAGAAATTTCAGCCCC
This sequence comes from Dasypus novemcinctus, assembly GCF_030445035.2. Lineage (NCBI taxonomy): Eukaryota > Metazoa > Chordata > Mammalia > Cingulata > Dasypodidae > Dasypus > Dasypus novemcinctus. The sequence goes on along the minus strand of NC_080694.1, from coordinate 1,097,952 downwards.
AGAATCTAGGGTGCCATGGTACCAGTGGTTGTTAATCCTTAGGGCCATAGTAGGCTTATTCCCAGTTATAGGGACGGACCACATTAGGGTTTTGGCAGGTGGTGTGCCTCTTGGGGGCGGGGCTGAGGCTTGCCCCCTTTGAAGTTTAAAGGTTTGCCGTTTATGTTTGACCGTGAGTGACAATCTCTGGCCCAATGATAGCCTCTCTTACACTTCGGACATGGGGTAGAAGGTGTGTTTGGCCCCAGTGGCCTTTTGGGAGGCGGGGCTCCCTTTGAGTTGGGGCAGTCACGGGCAAAGTGCCTTTCCTGGTTACATCGGAAACAAGGTCCCATGGCCAAAGTGAGGGCAGAAGTGAAGGAGGTGGCAAGGGTATGAGAGGTTTGGTCTAGGTCTTTGCAGGCCAAAATCCACTCATGGAGGCTACCCTCCCATTTGGAAGCAATGGCTTGCTTGCAAACAGGGTTTGCCCCCTCTAAGATGAGCTCCCACGTGAGAGCCGCTTGGGCCTGCTCATTGGTTACTTTGCGGGCACACGCCTCTTGAACTCTCGAAACAAAGGCAGAAAAATCCTCCTCCTTGCCCTGAACAAACTTAGTGAAGGTTTCAGTTTTTATAGCAGAGCAGTTGCCAAAAGCACGCATAGCTATGCTCCAGAGCTGATCCCAGAAAACGGCAGTGGCCTGAGCGAAGGCTGCCAGGACGTTGTAGGGTGGTAAGCTGAGGAAGGCATTCACGGGAAAAGTAATGCCGTTGGGGTGGTTGGCCCTCACCTGCTGCTCAGCCTGATCTTGAAAGTGGGCTCGCCAATTAACAAACTGGCCGGGAGTAAGGATGGCTCGGGCAATGGCTTGCCAGTCATAGGGAGGTTTAAGTTAAGCGAGATGTCATTAAGGAGTTGTTGGGCGTAAGGGCTGCCTAGTCCATCCTCCCGGATGGCCTCACGCAGGCGCTTTACCTCCGAAGGACTGTACAGGTACCAGGGGAGGGGGCGCTGAGGTGTAGGCATTAGGTTGACCGGGTATAGCTGAGGGGGTTGTTGAGGCAGGGGCATGGCTTGATGGAAGGTAAGTGGCATGGGGGGAGGGGCCACCAGAGGAAGAGTAAGCGGGTGCAGGGTGCTTGGAGTAAAAGCGAGTGTTGGGTTTAAAGCAGGGGAGAAGGTGCTAGGGAGGGACAGGGTTAACATAGGGCTACCGCCAGGTGGTGCTGTGGTATTGCTTAGAGAGGGGTTGTGTAACCCCGCCCTCATTTCTGCCCCTGAGGCAACTGCTCCAGTTGGGGGCGAGTGAGGTAATGGTTCCTCTTTCAAGTTGACCTCTTCCTGTTTGTCAGGGGATGGCGAAGGAGGAAGCTCCGGGTACAGAGACTTCCGTGTGTTAGCCGAGGAAGAAGGAGGAAGTTCGCCATCTTGTTTGTTAGCACTAGGGAGGCGCCCGGCAGTGGCAGAATTGCCATTTTGTTCGACAGCAAGGTGGCCTTTTGGGGCAAGATCATTTTGGATTTTAGAGGGCAGCAGTGGACCCGGGGTGGCCTCGTCCTCCTCCAGGATGTTATTAAGCTGAAAAACTAAGGAGGCAGAATCATTATCCATGGGGTCAGAATTGCCCTGTTCGAGGGGGTCTGGCTGGGCACAGTTATAGGCTGTGACAGGCAGAGCGGCGCCGAGTAAGCAAGAGCGGATGGCAATAAGCGTGGGAATAAGGCCGGGGGGGAAGCGCTTGTTTTCATGTTCCATAGCGGCAGAAACACGATCAACTAGCATGCGGTAGGTGTCAGGGTCCCATAGATTGGCGGTGGAAAGCCAGGGATTGAAGGGGATCAGTAAATCCCAATAAGTCTGGAGCTGCTTGGCCGAAACCTTACATTGGTGGCAGGCCAGTAGGCCAGCAAGCACCCGAACCTGTGGGGCCTGCCGGCTGGAGAAAGAGGCTCCCATAGCGGAGGAGGAATTGGTCCTTACCTGCTCATGGGCAGCGGGTGCTCGTGCCCCACGTTGGGCGCCAGTTGAAGCCTCTGCGGGGCTTCGTGTGGTCGCTGGAGGTGAGGATGACGTGGCCCGGCTAGAGGAGACAGACCACGGAGACTGGCTGATGGCGCAGATCTGGTTTATTGCGGAACTGCAGGCACTGATATACTGGGCTGGTGCGGGGAGGGCCGTTGCTGGCCCCAGCTCCCTATTGGTCCGGGTGGGCTACATGCCCTTATAAGGCTAGGTGGTTGGCTCAGCAAGCAGGGGGGGCATGAGATGACGTGCGGTGGGAGGGCCGAAGGGCGGGCTGAGGGCGGTGACACCCGTACCAGGCCGAGGGTGGAGCGCCCGTACCAGCCACCCTTACCCTAGCGGAAGCGGTACCTACTTCACGCCAGAGTTGGCCAGAGAGGCAAGCCAGACTGTTGCCTGATGCTGTGCCTCACCCCAAATAGAATTTTTTCGGTCCCTATTATACAGAGGAAATAAGAGTGGGAAGAAAAATTGTGCTTGTATGTATGCAAAAATATTTTTGTTAGTTTCTTCAAGTGTTTTATCTGAGTATTGGATTGGTTATATCCCCCAGGTAAGCTTGAATTAATGCATATCCCCCACATTCCAAGTCAGCGTTTAGCACTAACACCCCACATTCCAGCTTATATCCTTCCTGAACATCCAAAGCCTACAGAATTTATACTTCTCAATTGGCTTTCTAGGCATATTTGGAAATGAAATAAGATTGGATTTGTGCACAGGCTATATTACATCTGCTGCTTTCAGCCCTCCATTTATAAAGGACTCCAGCAAGAGGACCAATACCCACCCTAGACTCACTGAAGCAATCCAATCAAAGACCCCAAATTGAATCCAATTCAAGTTCTCAAGCCCACAGGAATGAATTAGCTCCAAGAATATGTGATCTTTCCTGGGCTCCACATGAAGTTTCAAAGTGCCCCAACATGAAGGTCAGTTTCTTTCTCTTGCCTAGTATTTTATTGTTGATTAGCTTTATATTAAAACTTTTCTCTGACATTTAGAATTGGCTGTATTTAATTTATCAAATTTTCCCAGTTCTTCATCTCATTCTAGCCCTGGATATTTGGTATAATTTTTAAGATTGTACTATGTGTGCAATTGTTTTACCCTAAGAAAAAAGATTTTTTCTAGTTCCTTCTCTGAGAATATTGATCTGTTCTTTTTTTTTTTTTTTTTACACACTCCTTTCATTGCCTCTAGCTGTTTTACATGATATACAAAATCTTGGAGGATGGTCACCTCAGAAAGGACTTTCTGAAGTCAGTATTTCCAGTCAAATGAGGACCAGAGACTCACAAAAAGGGCTCAGGCCAGCCCCAATGAGCACTGGAGAGAGGTACAGGTAAGACACCAGAAGCCTTTTTCATAACTCGGTGAAGCTTGAATTCCTGGCCTGCCAAAAATATGGCACCCTTTAGAAAACTGTTCCCTGCAACCCTAAGGAGGTATTGTGCCTTTAAGCTTTAACTGCCTTCCTCCATGTCAGCAGTGGGGTTGAGTCAATGGCAGTGGCTGTCCTTGTCTGGATTAGCTAAAACAGCAGTTCAGAACTGGAACTCAGTAATCAAAACTTCCTGATCAAAACATATGCTCAACCCCACCATCCTCAGGGTAGACTTCCATGTTCCTCTCCACCCACAACAGGCAGCCAGAGACTAGACCCTAAGATAGCTCATATCATGAATGGGGGAGGGGTGCCAGCTGTCACTGCAGAGTGAGCTACTCAGTATTTTTTAAACTTGATAAAAATTGTAATTAGACTGTGTAGTGTTCTTTTTTAACAAGTCAATTTTATTTATACATATTAATAAAGCTTACAATTCATACAAAGTATAAAAACAGTGGAATTTGGTATGATCACATAGTTGTGCATTCATAACTTCAATCATTATTGGAGCATTTCCATTATTTCAGTAATAATAAAAAACAAACAAGAAAATTCCTCACCTCTTAACCTCTCTATGATTCCCCTGCTGTTCATAGTTGCTATTTCTGGCTACTCTTGCAAAATTATTTATTAGTTCATTAAGTTGCTTTTTTGAGATGTATTCACATACACTATGATCTATCCAAAGTGTATAATCAGTGGCTTTTATTATAATCATAATGTTGTACATACAGTTTTTAGCACAATTTCTCAGCCTTTTCCATACACCATTGTCTGGATGCTGTATAATGCTCCTTTGGCCTCCTGAGCTCCAGAACAGCTGTTACAGACAGTTTCTGACTCTTCACTAGCTCTTTTGGAAGAGAAGTGAGTCCTGAATCTCCCTGCTCTGCCATCTTCCTGGAAATTCCCTTGCTAGTGTAAATATCTTTGGTATACATGGAACAAGATAACCTAGTACACATCTTCCTGACCAACCATGGAGAAAAGTTTTATATATTTTCCCACATGGAAAATAAGCAATCCAATATGATCTAAAGTTAGGTTAAGATTAGATCCAGAAAACCACCTTGAATGTCTCTCTGTTTGTATTTTTTTACCCTTTAAGGAGGTCATATAAGCATCAGCACATTGCCATTTTACAAGAGTCCATTAGTCTGAGAAAGAAGAAAGCATTCCTATTTAAATGATGTAACAATTCATGTATATTACTCCCAATTAAGTATGTTGAGTTTCCATTTTAAATATAACCTGAATATTGATGAAATCATGTTATATAAGTTTATCGTATTGGGAAAGAGATAATGCAGGCATTACACATGTAAGTGGGATACTTGTCATTGAGTGAATATCTAATTTAGTGATTTTCTTTGTTACATCAGTAAAAGTATCATTATTGGAGTCACTTTTAAGCTCTCAGTCTTTGAATATGGAAGTCCCATCTCTATTGTCTGAATCTAACCTGATTGATTGGTTTTATACAACCAATATATACAATCAGTCTTGTATATATCCAATTTTGGCCCTGTCTTATTACAGTTTTCTTGCATAAAGAAGAGTTTATAGTCACCAAATTATAAGTTGTGAAAAGCTAGTTAAAGCTTCAAATAAAGTGTCCCAATGCCAAATACATTTAACTTATTGATCTGTAACAAGGGCTGACTAATTTTTAACAGGATACTAAATATTTTTATTAAACATTTATCTCTTTTTTTTGACCAATGATCACTTTTGCCTGAATGGAACACTATTTTAGGTCCATCTTTATCATCTAGATATTGGCAAACCCAGCAATCAGTTAAATTCATAATGCTAGAAACCCTATAAATAACTGGAGTTGAGATAGATCTAACAGAGAAGTAGCAGTGATTAATAGCATTGCTTTTTAAATTTTTAAAATCACTTAATAAGTTGTTTCTTTGTAAATCAATCAATAATATTTTACACCATGCTTTAAAATTTAGTTAATCAAGACCACATTAATAATCCATAGTCATTTAGAGTGAGATTCCATTTGCTCAGAATTTTGCATTGTAAGCAGCATAATCACTGCATAGATATACTCTGAATGTATATTAAATTATCTCATTTATACTAATTCTTCTTAGAAAGGATATATTCTGTTTAGCTCTAGTTGGAGGTATCATAAATTAAAAATTAATTAAGCTTTACTGTATTTGAGAATAGCTTTGGCTTAATTACCAATACCTTCAGCCATTTGTTTTATATTTACATACATATACATGGGTAAGTCATATGTGGATGTGTTTATTCTTTTCATGAAGTCTATCTATAACAATCTACTGCTAGTAACAGACACACTATGTTGCTGTTTAAAATTGTCCCTCAGTTCTATTCTAAACTCATAGTTCAGTTTATTTTATTGCCCTCAACCTGTCATAACCAGAAGCAAAACACTGGAACTTTAAATTAAAACTCAACTCCACTTATCTAAAGGTTTGTTTATTCATACTCTTTTGCTGAAGGACTCATATGTATACATAAATCAATAAGTTAATCTGTGCAGTTTGACAGCAATATTAGAATCCCATGACCCTGTTATTCTTGAAGGAAGTGATGTATATTTTCTGGATAATTTAGAGAAATGTTGACCTTTCCAGCTATTTTTTTTTTAAATGAACAGTTCTTCCTTTTAAATAATTTATGAATTAATCTTTCTGAATTCACTGGTTTCTGAAACTAGTCCTAAGCAAAGTTCTGATGTCTAGGCAAATAATAGAGACTGTGTAATCCTGTCTAAGAAGACACTTCAAAGTGAATTAAACTGCTTTTCACTTGAGAGAAACAAACAATTCCCACCAAACCCTGAAAATGTTTGTCACACTGGACCTCCCAGAACAACTCCGCATTTTACTACAGAGCTTTAAAAAAGTTGTATTGGCTCTTCTGAAAGACTCTCAATGGACAACATCATCACCACCTATACCTGGAGAACAAGTGGTACATTTTTTACTTCAGTAGCAGAGAATATAACTACCAATTTCTATTTATCTGTAAAGAATATTTTTTAAAGATTTTTTTCTCTCCCCTTCCTGCCCCCCACCCCCAGTCATTTGTTCTCTGTGTCCATTTGCTCTGTTCTTGTTTTTGTTGGCTTCTGTTGACAGTGGCATGGGAATCTGTGTCTCTTTTTGTTGCATCATCTTGCTGCATCAGCTCTTCATGTGTGTGGTGCCATCCCTGGGCAGGCTGCACGTTCTTTCATGCTGGGCAGCTCTCCTTACAGGGCACGCTCCTTGCACATGGGGCTCCACTACACAGGGGACACCCCTGTGTGGCACGGCACTCCTTGTGCACATCAGCACTGCATGTGGGCCAGCTCCACACAGGTCAAGGAGGTCCGGAGTTTGAACTGTGGACCTCCCATGTGGTAGACAGACACCCTAGCCACTGGGCCAAGTCTGCTTCCCTGTAAAGAATATTTTAAGAGACTCTGAAAGAGCAGAGTAAGGATGAGAAGATTTAAGAGTATCTAAAATTTAAATAATAAATCTCTCTCACAGAATTTATCTCCTTAAAAGAAAGGTACTAAGTAACATATATGTGAATCCCCTACTTATATTTTGAAAAATCAGATATTTTTATTTAAGTGAAGGTGGAAATGAATTAAAATATGAAGGATAGAATTAAAAAACCAGCTATATAGCCAATTCAAATTACATTAAAGCCCAAACATGAACTATAAACAGAAGTGAAATTTTCCTAAAATGAAGTGAATATTCACTAAACCCCATCCCCTCCCCAAGTAGGTAAATTATATGAAGGAGAAGAATTCTATTTTTTTTTATTTTTTTATTTTATTGACTTTGTAATAATATTACATTAAAAATATATATGTGAGGTCCCATTCAACCCCACCCCCCACCCCACCTCTCCCCCCACCCCAGCAACACTCCCTCCCATCATCATGACACATCCATTGGATTTGGTAAGTACATCTTTGGGCACCTCTGCACCTCATAGTCAATGGTGCACATCATGGCGCATACTCTCCCCCATTCCATCCAGTGGGCCCTGTGAGGATATACAATGTCCAGTGATTGCCTCTGAAGCACCATCCAGGGCAGCTCCATGTCCCAAAGACGCCTCCACCTCTCATCTCTTCCTGCCTTTCCCCATACCCATCAGCCACCATGTCCACTTTTCCCAATCCAATGCCACCTCTTCTATGTGGACATTGGATTGGTTGTGTCCATTGCACCTCTATGTCAAGAGGAGGCTCAGATTCCACATGGATGCTGGATGCAATCCTCCCACTTTCAGTTGTAATCACTCTAGGCTCCATGGTGTGGTGGTTGTCCTTCTTCAACTCCATCTTAGCTGAGTGTGGTAAGTCCAATAAAACAGATTGTAGGTGCTGGAGTCTGTTGAGGCTCAGGACCTGGCTATCACATTGTCAGTCCAGAGATTCAAATCCCCTAAATATATCTTAAATCACAACATTAACTGCACCTCCAGCACATTAGCATGAAAGTCTTATGAAGGGAGATCCCATCTGAGTCCAGATTCATCACACATAAACACCATTTCCAAAGAGGGGCCATCTGACCTGGTAGTTAACCCCATCGGCCATGACCATAACTCCCATGGGTCTCTTTAGCCCTCAAAGGAACCAATACCTGGGGGTTGTATCTGCTTTATCTGTCTCTCTGACTCTGCTCAGTTGTGCATAAGGGCAATCCTTCTGCCAGCCTCCAGACTCTTTTTTAGAAACTCGTAGCCATATAAACTCATTTCTCCTTTCCATTTCCCCCTTACTTTAGGTCAAACAGCATTTTAAAGTCATGTTATTTTATGTAGACAGGGATATTCTGCTGATCCGCATTGAACCTTCCGTATAAGGTCATTTTCCAGTTGCATCATCAGTTGGTAGTTGATAGTGGTCCCTCGGTGCCAGGGAGGCTCATCCCCGGGTGTCATGTCCCACGCTGGGGGGAAGGCATTGCATTTACATGCTGAGTTTGGCTTCAAGACTGGCCACATTTGAGTAACATGAAGGCTGACAGGAGGAAATTCCCAGGCACAATGTTGCTCTAGGCCTTGTTCTTATTTTAGGCTTATCAGCTCACAAGCATAGTCATTAGCATCAGGGGCTCACTGTTGAACCCTCACTCCCTCCTGGTCCCCGCCACTGCACCTGTCGCTGCTCCCCTAGGGACCACAACAGAGCACCACTGGCCAGGAACCCAGTACCCCCCCTGCTGTGGTTTTTAATTTTTACCACTATGAGTATATCCAAACATTACCATGCACCCTGGACATATGTTCTGTACAGCTCCCTGTCAGCCATATATCACCTGTCAATGGCATCCCATACCAGTATCCCTCCATTGCCATTGTTGAAACACTCTGTGATCCAGAACTCCCCGAAATTTGAAGCCCAATATAATGTCATGGTCCCTTACTAGGGAATGGCATATAGCGATGGGTTTAAAGGTTAGATAAAGAACACGTGTTTACTTGGAAAAAATTCTACATCCTATCTTTTTCTTTTTTTTTTTTTTCCCCCTAATTATTCAGCTTCTCTTCACAGGAGCCCTAGACCACAGCAATGCATATATATAATGTACAGCACTCCCATACATCCACCACAAAACCTTTTCCCTTCCACAGTGCTACTCTTACACCCTATTCACATCATATTTACTTAACGTGATGTATAGAGTCTGAGACACTAGCTTTCTAACAAGGTGACATCTGTGCTTACATTATGGTGCATACTTTAGGATACACAGTTTTTTACATTCTTAGTTATCCTATGTTTTACATTATGGTTTACATTATCAGTCTGTTATCTCCTATATGTTATGGTGTAATATTACATGTTTTATATCCATCCTTGTGTACTCTCATGAAACTCCTCTCTTACCCCCCATTTACCTTGGTTCCACACATTTAACATCCATTTTCCCTTCCACCTTGGTGCCCACAGTGACAGCCAACCTCCGTTTCCTGAGGAGCCACTTCCAGAGATAGATGGAATAGTGTTCAGGGCCTAACTTGCTCAACTGCCCCAATGCCCTGGGAGCCACCCTTTCTCTCGAGGGATACAGTTCCCTCTATTTGATGGCATTAGTCCTCTCCAGGATGTGGGTCCACCCCCACTCTCACTACTTGGGTTTCTACCCCATGGTGTCACCCACTCTGGCAGAATGAGCATTTAGACATTCCCCAGGAGCCCGTCCTGCATCAGACCCTCCCCTCCGAGCATTCTAAACAGGTAACCCTCTTTATTATATTTTGATATGATTTTCTCGGCATTTTACTCTCCACCAACACCTGACCCTCTCCTGTGTTCGTATGCTACCCCTCCCTCCCCCACTTTTGGGCAATGTTACCCATCCATCCCTCCCCAGCCACCCTCAAACCCGCAAAGCCCCAACCAAAGGCAACCCCTTGCCCCCCTTTTATCTCTTCTTTGTGTTCATACTTACCACCATCTCGTCTTAAATTCCACCCCTGCAGACATCGGCTCACATCCTTCCTCCACCCTCCGATTTCCTGTAAGCCTATCGTTCAGTCTCTTGCTATCTAGGGCAGCTTGGTTATTTCATATCATTGAGGTCATGTAGTATTTGTCCTTCAATGTCTAGGTTGCTTCACTCAACATAAGGTTCTCAAGATTCATCCATGTTATCACATGTGTTTGTAGTGTGTTTGTTCTTACAGCCGAGTAGTATTCCATTGTGTGTATATACCACATTTTATTGATCCACTCATCTGTTGATGGGCATTTGGGTTGATTCCAACTTTTGGCAATAGTGAACAATGCTGCTATGAACATCGGTGTACATATATCGGTTTGTGTCCTTGTTTTCAGTTCTGCTGGGTATATACCCAGCAGTGGTATTGCTGGGTCATATGGCAAATCTATGGCTAGTTTTTGAGAAACTGCCATACTGTCCTCCAGAATGGTTGGAGAGGGAGAAGAATTCTACATGAACTGAGATACTTTTAAGCTTCAATATGTATGAAAACATAAAAATAAATTTAATGTTGCCAAAATAACCAGCTATATAGCCAATTCAAATTACATTAAAACCCAAATATGAACTATAAAGAGAAGTGAACTTTTCCTAAAATGAAATGAATATTCACTAAACCATATCCCCTCCCCAAGTAGGTAAATTATATTAAGGAGAAGATTTCTACATGGACTGAGATACTTTTACACTTCAATATGTATAAAAACATAAAAATAAATTTAATGTTGCTAAAATAACTGAGTTTTTAGGGTTACATAGTTAGAAATATATAATTCTACTCTTACAAACAAGTCAACTAGGAGATATAAGTTAGCATAATCATTTGAACTAGCTGCCTATATATTGGGCAGGACTTATTTTGTTTTTTTGTGTGTTTTTTTTAGCTTTTTTGAACATGTGAAACAAGCCATAAGATGTCCTTTTTTGTCATGGATGATACAGTCAATTTTAGGTCCCAAGGTTCAATGGCACAAAGATGGAAACTAGATTCCATGCATTTTTCTTTATCTTGTGTTTCATTCCTCTCAAACTCTCGGACAGCTTTAATTTTTTTTTTAATTTTTAAAGAAGCTTTAGATTATATAAATGTTGAATAAAAAATATAGGGGATTCCCATATTCCCCAACCCCTCACCCTAACCCTCCCACACTTTTCACATTAACATCTTTCATTAGTGTGGTAAATTTGCTACAATTGATAAACACATATTGAAGCATTGTTATTAACAATGTACTATAGTTTCTATTATAGCTTACACTCTGCCTTACCCAATTTTATAAGTTATGACCAAATGTAATGGCCTATAGCTGTCATTGCAATGTCATGCAGGAAATTCCAATGCCCCAAATGTCCCCATATTATATCTATTCTTCCCTCTCCCTCACTTCAGAACCTCTGGTGGCCACTATCTTTACATCAATGATAAAAGTTCTTCCATTGCTAGAATAATATTAAGTCTATAATAGTATAATACTAAGTCTACTTTAGTCCATTGTTCACTCCCCAGTCTTGAGAATTTCAGGATGGTGATCCCACTGCTTCTACTTGAGAGGGGGCTTAAATCCCAATGGGCAGATGGCTGACATCTTCTTGACTGGTATAAATGTTGCTACTAGAAGATGATGGCTGAGAATAGCCCTCATTTTCTTGGGATTGGGAGGCTTGTGTGATTTTATTATTTTCCTCTATGTCATTTCTCTGAAATCAGGAACATTAAAGCCCTCTTCTACATGTGTTGAGTTTTCTAGTATGGCTTTCCCAGGTATTTTCCCTTTATCATTTCCTTTATCTTCAGGAACCCAATTCTCACATCTGTTGTAATGCATTTTCACAAGGGGAGGATACATTTCATTGCATGAAGTACATTTCCCACAGAGAGCTAAGGAAATTTTAGGATCTTCTTCAGATGAGTCTGTATCACTCTCCCCTGCTTGATAAACAGTAACTTGATAAACCTGATCATCTTCATATGAGAGTTCTTGTCCTTCTTCACTAATCTTCTGAATCAAGAGATTCAACTTCAAATTATACACTGAATTGATCTGAAACTGAATCCTGATTCAACCAATCACCAGAATGTTCACTTATACCAGTATCAAGATCCAGATTTGATAGTCTCCATTGATTCACTCCTACAGAGTCTTTTACACCATATCTTCCTTATTATAGAACAAGACTTTCATCAGAGGAAAGGAAAATGCTAGCAGATTTGTGGTGCTTTCTCTGTTGTCCACCAGCTAAGTCTTCTGAATTTTCTGTCTCACTAATTACTCTCCTTTTAGATGAAGGTCTAAAAATCAAATTTGAGGATGAAGTTTTCTCCTCCTACACCTTTAGGACAGGGTCCCTTTGATGGCTGCCATCTTTTTTTTTAAGATTTATTTTATTTATTTCTCTCCCCTTCCCTCTCCCCTGCCCCAGTTGTTTGTTCTCTGTGTCCATTTGCTGTGTGTTCTTTATCTGCATCTGTTGTTGTCAGTGGCATGGGAATCTGTGTCTCTTTTTTGTTGCACCATCTTGTTGTGTCAGCTCTCTGTGCATGTGGCACCATTACTGGGCAGGCTGAACTTTCACACTGGTCGGCTCTCCTTATGAGGTGCTCTCCTTGTGCATGAGGCTCCCTTATGTGGGGGGCACCCCTGCGTGGGGCAGCACTCCTTGTGCACATCAGTGCTGCACATGGGCCAGCTCCACATGGGTCAAGGAGGCCCAGGGTTTGAACCACAGACCTCCCATGTGGTAGATGGACACCCTATCCACTGGACCAAGTCTACTTCCTGATGGTTGCCATCTTGAAGGTGACACCTGTTTTCACTTAGAGATGCACCTGAATCTGATGATTCCTGCTGGTTGACTACTACCAAGTTTCTGTAGACATTTTCCTGTGTTCTTTCACAGAGGAGTTTGGTACTACAAACAACTCCCCTAGAAGATAATTTAAACAATATACAATATATTGTTGTTTCTCATCACTTGGTCATAATATAGTGGCCAAGATAAAATATAATGTCTTTCATTGTGTGTCTTTTTGTGCACCAACAGACTTTAGCAACTTCAGTAATGATTTTTTTGTTCTAACCAGGGTCTCTGGTTCTGAAACAGGAATCTGTGAGGTGCTCATAGCATATCAGTAGCTAGATAATTGTTGGTATTGCACATTTGCCATGCAGGGTTTTTTGTGCCTACAGTTGGATCTTTTGAGGCTCCCCGGTTCTGTTCATGGGGCACATGGAAGCCTTCGTGTCAATTTCACACTACTATTGTATTCCAACACATTAGGTTGAGAGTAGGAGATCCCTTGAGGCAAAAGCATCAGAACCTGAGTCAGAGGTTCTGACCAGAAAAAGGCTCAGCTTCTTGCTCCATCCCCCTTCCAGTCACACAGGGCAACACAAGCCCCAAACAAAAGGAACAAAGGTTGCTAATAGCCATGCTCCCCCCTCTTCCCATCTGTCCTCTTGATAGTGGGAGGCCACTGGGGCTGGGAAGCTAAGTGTGGAGGCCCCTCCCAACCTCCTGACAGCCCATATGGATCAGCATTCTGCTTTGATGCCTTGAGAGACATGCTTGTTGTCTCTGCTAACTAAAAGGGAAAAAGATTAGAGCTCTTCTGTTTTACTTAAGCTCTTAGATGCTCTTATCTTTTTAAACAAAAGAAGCAGTATTTCAAAATGTACACACACATCTTGCCTATTCTCCTGTATGTAGCCAGAAATGAAGCAGTTGCTTACAGATAATAAAATGCTTCTCAGTTTTACTACTGTGTGGAAGATGTTTTACAAACTCTTTATAATTGACTATAACCAGATTGACTAGCCACCTCATGTTTAAATAAACTTATTAAATTACAATTACCAACCAAAGATATTTACTCTATTTATTTAAGAGAGTATATCTACAATTTTTTCCTTTAGCCTAATTTCACCAATGTGAACTTATAATTTTATTACTCTAAAGATTTCATACATATAATGTTTTTTTTTAAAAGATTTATTTATTTATTTAATTCCACCCCCCCTCCCCTGGTTGTCTGTTCTTGGTGTCTATTTGCTGCGTCTTGTTTCTTTGTCCGCTTCTGTTGTCGTCAGTGGCACGGGAAGTGTGGGCGGCGCCATTCCTGGGCAGGCTGCTCTTTCTTTTCACGCTGGGCGGCTTTCCTCACGGACGCACTCCTTGCGCGTGGGGCTTCCCCACGCGGGGGTCACCCTTGCGTGGCACGGCACTCCTTGCGCGCATCAGCGCTGCGCATGGCCAGCTCCACACGGGTCAAGGAGGCCCGGGGTTTGAACCGTGGACCTCCCATGTGGTAGACGGACGCCCTAACCACTGGGCCAAAGTCCGTTTTCCAATATATAATGTTAATTTAGTTTATAAATTAACTATGGGAGATTACACTCAAGTTAAATAAAATTGAAACCATTATAGTTTATGCAAGGAATGTTCTCTTTTTCTCTTACAGGAAGCTAAAAACTTCTTTTCTTTAAGTTATGAAAATGAATAATTTAAAAGCTTACTGACTACCAGGTTTTAAAACACATTACACAATTACTTAATTTGTTTAATCATAATCCAGGAAAGATCTCTCATAGTTTTTATGGACTCTTCTTTTACTTACTGAAATTTGTTAATAGAGCCACTAATTACATTTATTTTGTTGGAAAGAAATCTTCTGGAAGAAAATAAGGCTCACCAGATTGTGGAGAAGAAAATAATTTATTCTCAATCTTGCAAGAAGGGGCACAGAGCCAGATATGGCTGGTGCCTCGAACAAAGAAAAATGACACAATTTATACCCCTAAGCCTAGCACACAAGCTCTTCCTGGAAAATCTCTCTAAGATCAAGGATGCTGTGACTTGCTCACTGCATTGAAAAACATGCTAAGTGGAGCTATGATACCAGGATACTGTAAGTGAAACTTAAACACAATTGGCATTATGGCCTGCTCTCATGGAGAGATAACATGTAAAGTATTACAAACCTGAAACTTAAAACTATTAATTGCAACTCTAAATCCTTTGTATTAAGTAATAATACATTAATTAATATTAAGTGCTATACTCTTATCCTGTGCTAAATGTATGCCTAATAATTATAACATTATCTTTTCTGTTTTAGATCAAATGTGAAAGTATATTGGACATGTTAAATTCCTAGTGAATTCATTTTCTAAACAGTTAATAAACATGTCTGTAGAATGAGGTGGCAGTCTCAGCCAGGCTCAGTCAACTTAACTATATTCTGCTGTACTCTACTGTGTAGCAAAGGTGAGGCTTGCTTGCTGATGGTGAGTCACCTATTAAACAAGTCAAAATTGCTGGAAATTGTACAATTAAAGCCAAGCTATAAAAAAACCTTTATTCTGTAGTTCTGATCACTCCCACAGCTGAAAACTAAGAACATTTCCAACTTAGTGTTCTAATCCTGAATGAAGCCAGTTGCCCAAGGAGTGCCAGTTCACCAGGAGCATCTGACAGAGCAAATGAATGCCAAACATTAAACAGCTTGGAATGTGTCCTGATTCAGACAAAGCTAAGTGTCTGTTGCAATATCTCTTTAAAGATAAATAACTTAAAAAAGAATATATATGCTGTTCCCACCAGCTTTTAAGAAGGAATGCCATCTTTATAGGCACCTAACCTTGTCTACCTCTGTAATCCAATGTCCTCTTTTAAAAATGGGTATTCCAAATTTTTTATTAAATTTATTTCTTTCAGAGTAAACATCTTATTAACCATATGAAAACTTCATCCAACTTCGTACAGAATGCCTGATGCATCTTCCTCCAGTTAAAATAAGAAATTACACCTTGTTAGGCAATTACTACAGCCCATGGCCAGCAGGAAGCAGTTACAGAAAAGAAATCATCTCCCTTCAGCACCCCTTTTAAATTAAAGGTGTAAACTCTTTAAGGGTAAAATGAAAGTAATAGATGGATCTGGAACCTGACTAGAAATCCACGTGAGTGCCGGTGGCAGCAGAATAACTGCAGGAGGCCCCTGCCCCAAGATTCTGCTGTCCAGAATGAAAAGTTCTAAACTTCTAAAAATAGCCCTGGATACTGCACTAAAGACTAATAAATAATCAGTCAAAACAACAAACAGCCATCCACCTCATAGCTCCAACAATAATTATGCCAAAGTTTAGCAAGTTAAACTTTGGCAAAGGGGGGAAATAATGTGGGCTATGGGTGGGAGGCTCTTTGTCTCTTCAGAGATAACCTAAGCTGTTTGACTTGTGGGTGTGGAATGGTAAGAGGCTGCAGCCCTGCCCTTAGTGACAATGGCAATGACTCCAGTCCCAGGAAACAGTTAAACAATGCAAGGTCTATAAACTTTAAGTATTTAGGGGAAATGCAAACCAAATATGTTATAAGTTTATCTAGAATGTCTGGAGTCCATGCTAAAAGCTTACCTAAGATGTGGAAGATATATATGCTAATTCAAGCCTATTGAGAACTGAAACAATGGGACCATTTAGACTTCCGTCTCTGTATAAAAGACATTTTGAAAATCTTGTTCGGGGCTCAGGATTCAAACAAAAAACTCTCAAGTTCGGCTGGCCATCAATAAACCATTTTTCCTTCTCAAAATCATTCCTGAGTCCTGGCCTCTCTATATGCAAATAATTGAACCTCTCTCAAATTCTGCAACAATGAAGCCCGAGTCAGGGGAAAGGAAGTGAAATAAAATCATTGCCTTAGTAAACATGAGAACCTTTACTTGGCCTTATAAGGTGGGAAGGGAAAGCTAATATTAAAAATCAGCCTTGAAGGGTGGGTGCAACACCATTTGCTTTGTTAGGTGGTTTGGTGAACGTTTTTGCATGTGAGTCTTTCTCTTTTTACAGAGTAGATCGAGGTCCAGCCAAGTTGACTATAAAGGAAGTCAGATATCCCATTAAATTGCTATAAATTAGGAATGTCCCATTGGAGATTGCAACCACCCTAAATTATTCAAAGCAGCAGCAGCTGTTTGCTGAGGGAGAAGGTTCTGTGGTGTCCTCATCACCTGCCACCTTGAAAGGCTGCTGACTGCTCCTCTTTGGACAAAACTGCCACATCCAGCCCTTCCATTCCTCCCCAGTGTGCTTTGCTTTTAGAGTGGAAATTCACAGAATGAATTCCAGCCCTTCATTTGCATGGCTGTGGCATTGACTGAGCCTCAACTTCAGGGTCATAGTGGTCAGGAGGCACTGGTGGCTGTCCTGAGTGCAGTGGCCCTCACTGAGCACCTGCCATCCAGTCTTCAGTCCATGATAAGTGTTGCTGCTGGGGAAGCAGAGCTGAGTCTAAGCACTTCACTCATCACACTGCGTAAGACAGACACAGGATTTGAGTCCACATCTGGGAGCCCAGTGTCTGGAATTTCCCTTCCTGGGTGTTTCTCAGTCAGCTAATTAAAGTATTTAGAGCAAGCATGCCTATTTTAAATAAGCAGCATTTCTAATATTCATTGTGCTATTCTAGTATACATAGTATTAACTATAGTCCTTTGAGAAACATGTATCTGCTGTTCACATCTTATTACAGCTATTTAAAAGATAATCAGCTTTGCCAAAAATAGGGTGTTTTTGCTTTCACTTATTTTCTTAGAAGTTTAGGTATTGTTTGTTTAGTTTTTTAGTCAACAGTGTATTCAAATCAAGTTCTGGAAATATAAAATTACTGCCTTATGTTACCTAATATAAAGGCATTCCATGAAGTTTGAAACAAGCTAAAAGGACACTGAAGTTCTTCTTCCTTATAAAACTTCAATAATTTCCTGATGAAATTAAAGAGTGTGGTTGAAGACAGTTGTTCATCCAACTTTTTCTTTCTGGGGAAATGTGGTCTCTTCCCCCTTACACGTTTAGAAAAAGGGTCATATTTAAGTAAGTTGGTAAAGTTGTGGCAGTGCATGAGCCTGCCTGTCTGCCTGCAATAAACATAGCCTCATTCCTTTCTGAGTGATTTAAACTACACAGAAGCCCATTAGAAGGCTCTCTGGAGCCATTGGGCTTCTGTCTTCTCTTCTAAAACTGCTGAGCTCATGACCCTGTATAAATAGCCCTTATTTTGTTTGTCACTGACATAAGAGAGATTGAATGGGAGGCTGGGTCATGAAAAGACTGGGAATCTTAGGGCACAGAATATGCAGAGAGCTTTGTGGTGATCATGGTGTTTGTATGTCAGGGGCACTGTGGACCTCTGTTTAGGCAAGAGGTTCCTGGAAACCTGAGTTCTGCACCCTCTCCCCCATCACTTCCACCTGCACACACATCTGTGGCTCAGCGACACCCTGCACGTGGGGTCTGGGGTTGGTGTGCTGCTCTGCCAGCTACTTCAGGGGTAACTCCTCTCCTGTCTGCCTCTCCTTCACACAGAGAATCTACAGTTTTGGAGGATTTGACCTGACAAACCATTCTTTGCACATAGGCAGTAGTAATGCCTCCCCAGTGGTGAGTGCAGTCAGAAAGAGACCACTGGTTTATACTGGAGGGATGTGGTGGGCAAGGGCTCAAGCTTGGTGCTTAGAGAATAGAGGCCCTATGAGCAGGTGGTCCTTTATGGCCCTCAGGCTCTTCCCTGCTCTGTGGGGGTAAATGAGAGCTCCCCCAGCCTGGTCTTCTCCCTGGAGGCAGCCACTTCCCCAGGTGCTTTTATCACTCTCCTCACACAGTGGATCCAGGTGCCTTTGGTTTGTGCAGAGAACGCCAAACAGAGCATGGCTGAATGGAGACTGAGATTTCCCACCAAGTCTCTGGGCTCCTGTGGCCTCTCTGCTGCCTTCATGGTCCAGTTCCCACTCACAGGGGGTTCTGCTTCTGGATCAGCCCCAGAGGCTGCTGGGTGCCCAGCATGCTCCCTAAAGGCCACTCTCTCAGGGCCCAAGTGTTTAGGTGAGCTTTCTGTGCAGCTTTGGAAAAACATGCATTTTGTCACAAAACTGAAATTTAGATTACCTGCTTTATATTTGTTAGCATCATATATGACACAAGAAGAGTTTGAGAAATTCCTGGGAGAAAAACTATTTTATTTGGATGTCAAATTTTATTACTTTGCAAACCCATAATTTTATGTAGTGATGCTTTTAAAAAATGAGAGAAAGTATGATTTTTTTTTCTTTTCTCAGGAGAAAGTTCTTTTTTTTAAAGCAAAACAAAATGAGTGCTGACCACAGTCTGCCTTTTCAGACTAGGAAATTCAAACCTAGAAGAGCCAATACCCTTGGTCACCTGATGCTGGCTTTGCTGACTTGCCTTTTGTTCTCCTGGGAAGGGTTACCTGGATATTAGTCCATGTAAACCACTGTTGGACTGATGAAGTGCAGTCCCCTTGGGATTTTTGTTGTTGTTTTTGTTGTCTGTTTGACGTACCAAGGCCAGGGTTTGAACCAGAGACCTCATATGTGGGAAGCTGGAGCTCAAACATTGAGCCACATAGGCTTCACTGAATTGATTTTTTCTTTTGTTTTTCTTGTTTGTTTTTCTTAATTTTTTAGGAGGCATGAGGCAACTGAATCCAGGATCTCCAATGTGAGAAGTGGACACTCAACCACTTGAGCCACATCTGCTCCTAATAGTGTTATTTAAACTAAGGGTTTTATCTTGATGTCTAGAGAAAGTATGGAAAATCGGCTTTTGAGGAAGATAACAAAAGCATAAAAACAAAATTGTAAATATAGATAAAAGCACAAGGGTGTCAATTAAACAAGGGAATTTTGGTGTAATGAAATAAATTATTTTGACACATCTTCACCTTGTCCTGACTTAGTCATTTTGAGCAACCACCTGAGTTAACACTTCCCTGGGTATAACCACAAATAGCAACACCTGCACCTTCACAGGTATGGATGATAAGAGCTAACCTCAGCTTCTATGATCAGCCTCTGCCACTTCTTTTCAATTGCCCCCTTGCCACTGCAGCTCTTTCCTGCTGTGTAATTTATTTGCAAGGCATCAATTTCCATATGGCTTGGATGATAAGAAGCTGTTTCCAGCTTCTCCACATGGCCTTAGTCACATCTGCTTTTTGTACCATATATTGTGAAACTGCCAGGCCCAGGATCCATTGGATCCTTCCCATCTGGGTCACAGTAAAGACAAGAGCCTGGAATAAACATGTGCTCCAACCTGCCCTTCCATGAACCCTCACAGGAACCTAGGCTAGGTAAGCTGGGACCTGCCATGCCAAGATTCTCCATTCTCCCCCTCCAGATTCTTTGATATTATGAACCTCTCATTTCATGCTATCTTGCTGGGTATCTGTGTTTGTACCTCATCACTGAAAAAACTTCCCCATAATCTACAAAACACTTGGCTGAATGGGTTCTTGTTCCATGATCTTGGCAGTACCTCTCCACATCAGATACACACACAGTGTCAAGTGCTTCTGGATTATTTTGGTTAATTTTAATTTTGAATCATGTACCATTTCATATACCCACCTTGGAAGTGACATCAGTTTTAGCTGCATGTGTTGTACTCAAGTCTCATTTCCTTCTAATTTGACAGCTATATGTGAAGTTATTAACACCTGATAAGTTTATTTCAAGTAGGTCAGAGATTGGTTTTTCATTGTTTTCTTTTCCAGAATATAATGTCATCAGTTTGCAGGTGGTGGAATGTTGTCTTTAGGTGGTAGAGGGTCAGTAAATCTTCAGTAACTTAAAAAAAAAAAATCCCTGAGGATATTCCACTGATTTCCTACAATACTGAAAAAACCTCAATTCACTATCATTGGATCCTGTTTTAGTAAACCGAGGCTGATGAAAACAGTATTTCCCCAAATGAGTTGGCTTTTCCAAAGGGAGTTTATTGACTTGCAAGCTTACAGTTGTGAAGCTGAGAAAAGAGTCCAAATCAAGACATCTTCTGGCAATGCTCTCTCCTCAAAGATCAGCTGTGGGTGATCCTGGACTCTTCTGACATATGGGAAGGTACATGGTGTCATCTGTCAGTCTCTGCTTTCTCCTCTGAACTCTGTTGCTTTCAGTTTCTGGTTTCTCTCTCAGCTTCTGAGCATTTCACTCTGAGCACCTGTGTCTGTCTCTTTCCATATGGACTCTAGTAAGAGGATTAAGTCCCACCCTGGGGCATGCCTTACAGAAGTAATCTAATCAAAGAGTCCCATTTACAGTAGGTCCACTCCCACAGGAATGGATTGGCTCTAAGGACATGATTCTCTGGGATCCATCCAGCATCAAACTGTTACAGATCCTCTCTAGTGAACTGTTCGCCATACATGGGCTGTCCTACAATTACCTCTTGTGGGATCAGTGTTGTTGCCTGATGGCATAGACCTCAGGACCATGAGGACCAAAGGGAATGTTTTGGCCAAGACAGCACCAGTGAGTCAATATTTAAGCTTTAATTTATATATTTCATGGATTTATTCTACCTTACCATAGGTGTTGGAAGATATGGGCAATGGATGATTTGGTGGATGGGAAACACTTGAACCAAACTTTAAATATATATATATATATATTTTTTTTAAAAAGATATTTAGATTACATAAATGTTTATTGACACTCTTTTTTATAACCTTTCCAGTGAAGTGAGTTTGAAGCTTGCTTGAGAGTTCAAAGGGTACTCCCTGCTTTGGAAAACCATTTTCTTTTTTTCCCCTACAGTTAAAGCATTCTTATTTTGACAAGAGAATGCCTCAACCCATTCTTAATACCTGTAAGCCATAAACTATATATAATTATAATCCATTGAAAGAACTGACTGGTAAAGCCCTTCAGCTGATGTTCAAATAGTCCAGTTGTGGAGGTTAAGTTTATGGAGATACATACATTAATAAATTTTGCCTAGTTTACAAGCCTGTCACGTATGATCCTGGTTACAGATTTTTTAAAGTACCTTATCAAAGACTGCCCACCAATATATTTCCTTGTCCTTTTTCATTTTTTGCATTCTGTAATGGGTAATGTCATGGAGGGCTCACATGTAGTTTCTTCTAGGGACTCTAGGGCAAACAGGGCACTATCCAGCACTTCCTAGATTCTATCCCCAGAATTTAATTGGTGACCCTACTGACTCTATTTTTCTTTTTCAAATACAAAAACACTTTCCTAACTGTGAGCTAACTCATTTGGAGAGGGCTTATGAGGGACATTGTATAAGGAAACTGTTTTGTTGTCTCCACATAATGTTGAGCTGCTAGGTTGGCATTTTTCTTCTAAGTTTTGTGAGTATGAGCTTCCACTTTTATCACAACATTTTTTCTTTGTTTTACCTTTTTCTTAGGTGATAGAAATACATCTATTACTTCAGATATTTACCATTCTTTATTTGGTTCCTAATGACTTCAGGGAGTCCATTTGTTTTCATAAACTTCCCAAATCATGAATTACTCCAAACACATATCTACGGTCAGTATAAATATTGTGATTTCCTTTTAGCTAAATGACTGCCTCTATTTAAAAGGTTTTTCCACAGCTCATTAGGGCATGGTGAGGCTAGGGGCTTGTTGACCAGTAACTGCTTCTACTGTAGTGGTTACTTCATAGTCTGACTCATAAATATCTGTTTCTGTTTTATGGTAAGACACATCTTAAAATATGATCTAGCCCAGGTTTAGCAAGGATTTTTATGTTGTTGTTTGAGGGCAAGCATGCAAAAGTTTGGCTCTCAGAACTGGCCGCCTCCGAGGTCTGAGGCACGAAATACGTCTCCCTTAGTTGGCCCCTCGGGACGAGGTATGCACCTACGCCTCCCCGCAGGGGAAACTCACGCAAGCCCCCTCACACCACCTCCGTCTGGGCCAATCTCAGGGCCTCCTACCTCGTAAAGACACGCCTGCTCTCTTCCACCTATCAGTGAGCTATCCAGCTCAGCCCTCTCAAATTTAAGCTCTCCCTAGTAACTACTGACCAGCCTAGTAGATGAGTTCTGCTTCTATGCCCTTATAAGGTAACAACAGCTAAGCTAGCCTATCAGAACCCAATCACCCTCCACCAATCCCCTCTCTTCATACTCTATAAAACTGCTTGTACTTCCTCAATAAAGTAGACCTGCGCCATCCGCCTCATCTCTGCAGTTGTCCTTCGAGTCACTGTGCATCCTCTCACGCCTGCGCCTCCCCACCCCGAGCCCCCTGTCTAGAGAAGCGGGGGCTCCTCACCTCAGTTGTTTTTTTTTGTTTTGTTTTGTTTTGTTTTGTGTGTGTGTGTGTTTTGCTTTGCTTTGCTTTATTTTTGGTAAATCTGGTCCTGGGGATAATAATTGAGAAACAGGAACCTCACAATCTTGAGAATCATCTTTTTCAGGCATGGACAACAGAGTACTGGATTTAAAGTATCACAGTAGAGGATTTGGATATTTTAAGGAGTGAGCAGCATGATTTCAAAAAAGGTCAGTCTGTGAGTTGACATATGCTAGGTTTTTCTTGAGATTAGCAACCAGCAAATCATGAGCTCTATTAACTAAAAAGTACGCCCCCTGCCCAAGTCAGCTGACACCTCATGTAATGTTGCAACCGCAGCTACTATCCTTTCATGGCTGAGTATGGTATAACTTCTGCATCCAATTACAGACTGGAATACTCTATAGCTTTTTCCCTTTGGAAACTGAGGCACAGTGGTCTCACAAGAAGAGACATGCTGTTTCCATGGCTATGCTTGCAACCGAAGGAATGTGGTAATAAAGAGTTCCCAGTAAACAGGAGGAAGCTGTTAAAGACTAAAAGAAAAGATGAGCACATACATTTTGTAGTAAATTGAACACCTAGACTGTACCTTGAGATAAGATTTTCTTAAGTTCCTTAGACTATGAGGAATGCTGATAGTTAACTGCATGTTGCTGCTTGTTCTCATGTAGACTGGAGTATATATAGAGTGCCTTGTAAACAAAAAGTTGTCTGATGAGTCTCTACTCACAGACCCCCTGATCCCTCTCTCTCTCTTTCTTTCATTCTTCTTTTTCTCTTTCTTTCATTCCCAATAACGTTCAGAGGCAAATCTCCAACAAATGCTTGGGCACTCCAAAGCAGGGCCCAAAGAAGTGAGTCTTCCAAAACAGCATTGGGACCCACGGAAAGGACTCCTACGAGGGTCATGAATGATGTCCAAAGCAGTGTGTCTCAGGTCTTCTTTTAGGTAAGTAACATTTCCACGAAGTCATCAGGGTAATGGGTATTCAAATGGGAAGTGTAGAAGAATATTTGCAAGTGTTAAAAACTTCGTTGAAAGCTAGTGGGGTGCCTATAAAAAGTTGTGAGTTAATTGAATTGTTTGCTTTAATACAAAAACATTGTGGTTGGTTTCAGCCTCAGGGGCATAATGTTTTAAATTTGAAACAGTGGAGATGTGTAATGAAAGCTTTACAGAGAGCAAATCAAAGAGGGGAATCCATTCCTTTTATCTGCGTGAGCTTTGTGCCAGCAAATTACTGCCACCTTAGATCCTTTACAATCAGAGGAAGATGACAAAGAAGAAATTACTATATTTTCAAAATGAATAGAGAAACAGAAAGTGGAGGGCCATTTGAAAGAAATAAATTCTGAGCCAAAAAGGCGGAGGAGATTTGGTGAGACAGTGATAGAAGAGATTCTTGCAAGAGGTGGAACTTTCGGTTTCTGACGTGGAGGACAGAAGTTTTAGGAGGAACCCTTCCACCTAGGGCTGGCAGCCTGTCTGGGGTGGTCCCTGAACTCTTTGTAGTGCAGCAGCACACCCAGCAGGCTGTTTCAGAGGCTTGCAGGGCAGGAGGTGTCTGGATGTCGATTTGGTGAGACAGTGACAGAAGAGATTCTTGTAAGAGGTGGAATTTTGGGTTTCTGACACAGAGGTCAGAGTTTGCAGGTGGGGCCCCTCTCCCTAGGGCTGGTGCCCAGCTGCAGGGATCCCTGAAGGCTGTGTTGCACTGCAGTGCTCCCAGGCCCCTGTTAGCTGGATGCATAGTTCCCAGGTCTGTGTCCCCTAAACCCTGGTGGCCCACACTCCAAAGACTCACACACCTTGTGCCTGCAATATCAAAGGCTTGCCATCCCTGAATCCACTGCACAATGAGGTCCACTGATGTCTTTGATTATTCTAGCCCTCAGCATTTGTTTTTTTTTTTTCTTTTTTCTTGTTCTTTTTTTGTCTTGGTTGCTAATATTGCATTATATTCTGGTCTTTTCTCCCATTTTATCCCCCAAGGTTCTTTTTTGTTTATTTAGGGTTTTTTTTCTCCTTTTCTTTTTCTTGCTTGTTTCCCTCCCTTTTCTTTGCCCACCCTCTTTTTTCTTCTCTTTTTTTCTTTTCTCTCTTTTTCTTCTTATTTTATTATATTTAGTTTATATAATAGGAGCTGCAGGGAGCACTTCACATTTGTGTTTCCTCATCCTCCATTTCCTCTTTTCTGTGTGAATTGATTTTGGCCACCTACACTATCCCCTTTCCTCCACATCTTGTTATCCTCCCTCATCTACTGTCTCCCTTACATTCCACCTCCCTTTCTTTGGCCCCCAAATTGTCTGACTTTTAATTTCTAATACCTTTGTTCTGTTTCCTGTCTTTTGTCCACTCTTGATATTATTGTCTTTCTTTTCTCTTTCCCTCTCTCATTAAAACACTGGCTTTTTAATTCATACTCTATTCCTTCCATATTCACTTGACTGTCTCATTATAGGTACTCTATTTACTGCTATAACTCAACACAATTTACATGAGTCTAATATCCACTCTCCCAGATCTCACATTTATGCTCTGTTAACATTTATTACCAATACTACATTACACACTTTCTTTTCTTACTCATTTTGCTTTCCCTGGCCCTAATATTTGCCTTCAAAGTGAACTTAGCAACAAGAACAAAGAACAAGAAGAACAAAGTGACAAAGAGAAGACATAACACTTATGCAAGAACAACTAATTAATCCCCAAGATGATTAAACCCATCAAGATAAAATGATGACCAGACAGCAACAAAAAACTACAAACCAAACCAATAATCAGGAAAACATGGCTGAATCCAATGAACAAACTAAAAGCCAGGAAAGGGAGCAGAACATCAGACAAGTAATTAAAGATCTCAAAATATATATTAGCGACCAGCTTACTGAAGTATAGGAAGAAATTAACAATATGAAGAAAATGCTTGGAGAGGAAATTGCAAACATACGCAAAAAGATAACAGATATGATGGGGATGAACACCACAGTTCAAGGAATGAAGAATAGACTTGGTGCATATAGCAGCAGATTAGAAGAGGCAGAGGAGAGAATTAGCAACATGGAAGACATTACATCTGAAATCAAACAGATAATAGAACTGATCAATAAAAAGATAGAAAAAATCCAACTAGGACTTAGGGACCTGAATGACAATGCAAAATGCACAAACATATGTATTATAGGCATCCCAGAGGAGAAGAGAAGGGAAAGGGGACAGAAAGGCTGTTGGAGGAAATAATGGCTGAAAACTTCCCAAATCTACTGAGAGAGATGGATATACATGTCTAGGAAGCACAACACATCCCAAACATTTTAAATCCCAACAGGCCCACCCCAAGACATATACTTGTCAAATTATCCAATGCTCAAGACAAAGAAAAAATTCTAAAAGCAGCAAGAGAAAAGAAAACCATCACATACAAGGGAAGCTCCATAAGATTAAGTGCTGCTTTCTCATCTGAAACCATGGAGGCAAGAAGGCAGTGGTATGATATAGTCAAGGTACTAAAAGAAAAAAAAATCCATCCAAGAATACTCTACCCAGCTAAACTAGCATTCAAAAATGATGGAGAGTTCAAAATATTCACAGATAAACAAAAATTGAAAGAGAATGCCAAAAAGAACCCTGCCCTTCAAGAAATACTAAAGGGAGTTCTGCAGAAAGGAAAAAACAGGACAGGAAGAGTTGGAGGAGAGTGTAAGAGCAACGAACAAGACAAAAAGAGAAGGAAAAAAACAAACAAAATATGACAAACACAAGTCCAATCAAAATATGGCTAACATAAATAATTCCTTGAAAGTAATAACACTGAATGTCAACAGATTAAACTCACCTATCAAAAGATTCAGACTGGGACATTGGATAAGGAAATATGACCCATCTATATGCTGTCTACAAGAAACACATCTTAGACCCAGGGATTCATGGAGGTTGAAAGTGAATGGTTAGAAAACAATCTTACAAGCAAACAATAACCAAAAACAGGCAGGAGTAGCTATATTAATATCAGACAAAATAGACTTTAAATGTGAAATAATTGTGAGAGACAAAGAAGGCTACTACATATTAGTGAAAGGGACAATCTCTCAAGAAGAATGAATAATCATAAATATTTATGCTCCTAACAAGGGCACCTCCAAATACATGAGGCAAACACTGGAAAAACTAAGTGAAAGAGTAGATGCCTCTACAATTTAGTGGGAGATTTTAATACACCATGACCAACTTTGGATAGAACATCTCAAAAGAGAAACACTAAAGAAACAAAAACTTTAAACAGTATATTAGAGGAGTTGGATCTAATAGACATATACAGATCATTACACCCGAATACAGCAAGATATACATTTTTCTCAAGTGCACATGGATCATTCTCCAAGATGGACCATATGCTAGGCCACAAAGAAAGGCTCAGTGAATTCAGAAAGATCAAAATCATAAAAAATAATATCTCTGACCACAGTGGAGTGAAGCCAGATTTCACACCAAGATATGGAAATTAAACAGCACACTCTTAGAAAAACAGTGGGTCAAAGAGGAAATCTCAAAAGAAATTAATAACTACCTTGAAACTAATGAAAATGATAACACAACATACAAAACTTATGGGGTGCAGCAAAAGCAGTACTGAGAGGGAAATTTATAGCCATAAATTCATACATCCAAAAAGAAGAAAGAGCAAAAATTGAAGAACTACCTGCACATTTGGAGGAATTAGTTAAAAACAAACAAACAAACAACAAAGTAACCCCACAGGAAGAAGAAAGAAAGAAAGAACAAAGATAAGAGCAGAACTAAATGAAATAGAAAATAGGAAAGCACTTGAAAGGATAAACAAAACCAAGAAGCTGGTTCTTTGAGAAGATCAATAAAATTGACAAACCCTTAGCTAGACTAACAAAGAAAAAGAGAGAGAAGATGCAAATACACAAAATACGAAATGAGAAGGGAGATATCACCACTGACCCCACAGAAATAAAGATTATCATGAGAGGATACTTTGAAAACCTATATTTCAACAAAAATGACAATTCAGAGGAAATGGACAAATTCCTAGAAACACATAAGCAGTCTATATTGATGAAAGAATAAATTGATGATCTCAACAAGCCAATCACAAGTAAAGAGATAGAATCAGTCATTAAAAACCTCCCATCTAAGAAGAATCCAGGGCCAGATGGCTTCACAGGTGAATTCTAGAGAACATTCCAGAAAGAACTAATGCCAATCCTGTTGAAACTCTCCCAAAAAATCAAAACAGAAGGAACATTACCTAACTCCTTCTATGATTCCAACATTTCCCTAGTACCAAAGCCAAACAAAGAAACGACACCACAAGAAAGGAAAATTACAGACCAATCTCTCTAATGAACCTAGATGCAAAAATCCTCAACAAAATAGTTGCTCACTGTATTGCACAACACATTAAACAAATTATATACCATAACCAAGTGAGATTCATTCCGGGTATGCAAGGATGGTTCAACATAAGCAAATCAATCAATGTAATAAACCATATAAGCAGATTAAAGGGAAAAAATCACGATTATATCTATAGATGCAGAAAAAGAATTGGACAAAATACAGCACCCTTTCTTGATAAAAACACTCCAAAAGATCAGAATACAAGGAAATTTTTTGTACATGATAAAGAGTATATATGAAAAATCCACAACCAACATCTTTTACAATGGTGAAATCCTAAAATCCTTCCCTCTAAGATCAGGAATGAGACAAGGATGCCCACTCTCACCCCTTCTATTTAACATTGTCTTAGAAGTACTTGCTCGAGCACTGAGGCAAGAACCAGATACAAAAGGCATTCAAATTGGAAAGGAAGAAGTCAAAATTTCATTATTTGCAGATGACATGATCCTATACATAGAAAACCCTTAGTAATCTACAACAAGGCTTCCAGAACTCATAAATGAGTTTAGTGAAGTTGCAGGTTATAAGATGAATGTGCAAAAATCAGTAGTATTTCTATATACAAATAATGAGCAAGCTCAGGAGGAAATCAAGAAAAAAATACATTTACAATAGTAAATTAAAAAATCAAATACCTGGGAATAAACTTAACTAAAGATGTAAAAAACTTATACACAGAAAACTACATAAGACTGTTCAAGGAAATCAAAGAATACCTAAATAAATGAAAGAATATTCCCTGTTCATGGATAGGAAGACTAAATATTATCAAGATGTCTATCCTACCAAAACTGATCTACACATTCAATGCAATCCCAATAAAAATCAACACAGCATTCTTTAAGGAATTAGAAAAGCTCACTATGAAATTTATTTGGAAAAGAAAGAGGCCCTGAATAGCTAAAGATATATTGAAAAAGAAAAATGAGTCATGTCCCTGCAGCCCTGCCACCGACCACCCTCTGGCAGCAGCTCTGGCGCCTACTTGGGCCAGCAGTCCTCCGGCAGAGGGAGCGAGGTGGGCAGCGGTGGTGGCAGCATTGTGGGCTGCAGGACCTCCTCGGGGGGTGGCCCTGGCACCCAAGTGCTAGGAGAACATTTCTGCTGCTGCATCAAGGCCACAAGTCTTATAATTCAGCAAGATTTGGAATTCCTGGAGAATTGCCTTCCTGAAAAGCTCAAAGAAATCTCTTTAAATTCTGTTTCTTAGTTTTCCATTTTGTTGTGTTTCAGTGGAACATCAAGAAACCATGAACAACTTCAGTAATGAGGAGTTTGACTGCCATTTCCTTGATGAAGGTTTTACTGCCAAGGACATTCTGGACCAAAAAATTAATGAAGTTTCTTCTGATGATGATAAAGATGCCTTCTATGTTGTGGACCTTGGAGACATTCTAAAGAAACATCTGAGATGGTTAAAAGTTCTTCCTCGTGTCACCCCCTTCTTTGCAGTCAAATGTAATGACAATAAAGCCACAGTGAAGACCCTGACTTCCATAGGGACAGGATTTGATTGTGCTAGCAAGACTGAAATCCAGTTGGTACAGAGTCTTGGGGTGCCGCCACAGAGGATAATCTACGCAAACCCTTGTAAACAAGTGTCTCAAATTAAGTATGCCGCCAATAATGGAGTTGAGATGATGACTTTTGACAGCGAGGTTGAGTTGATGAAAGTGGCCAGGGCACATCCAAAGGCAAAAGTTGGTTTTGTGGATTGCCACCAATGACTCCAAAGCAGTCTGCCACTCAGTGTTAAATTTGGAGCCACACACAAAATCAGCAGGCTTCTTTTGGAATGGGCTAAAGAGCTTGATATCGATGTCATTGATGTCAGCTTCCATGTGGGAAGTGGCTAAACTGATCCTGAAACTTTTGTGCAGGCCATCTCTGATGCCCGCTGTGTCTTTGACACGGGAGCTGAGGTTGGTTTCAGCATGTATCTGCTTGATATTGATGATGGCTTTCCCAGAACTGATGATGTGAAGCTTACATTTGGAGAGATAACCAGTGTCATTAATCCAGCATTAGACAAGTATTTCCCATTAGATTCTGGAGTGAGAATCATAGCTGAACCAGGCCGATATTATGTTGCTTCAGCTTTCACACTTGCAGTGAATATCATTGCCAAAAAAAATTGTATTTAAGGAACACAGGCTCTGATGATGAAGATGAATCGAGTGAACAAACCTTTATGTATTATGTGAATGACAGAGTATATGGATCATTTAATTGTGTCCTTTATGGTCATGAGCATGTAAAGCCTCTTCTGCAGAAGAGATGCAAACCAGATGAGAAATATTACTCATCTAGCATATGGGGACCCACGTGTGATGGCCTTGATCGGATCGTTGAGTGCTGTGGCCTGCCGGAAATGCACGTGGGTGACTGGATGCTGTTTGAGAACATGGGGGCTTACACTGTGGCTACTGCTTCCACTTTCAATGGGTTCCAGAGGCCAACCATCTACTATGTGATGTCAGGGCCTGCATGGCAAGTCATGCAACAAATCGAGATCGGGGGGTTTCCACCCAAAGTAGAGGAGCAAGACGCCAGTGCTCTGTCTTTTTCCTGTGCTTGGGAAAGTGGGATGAAGCGCCACCCGGCCACTTGTGCTCCAGCTAGTATTAATGTGTAAATACCATTTTTGTAGCTGCTAACTGTGAGTTTAGCTTGAATGGGGGATCATTTAACTTAATTACTGCTAGTTTTGAAATGTCCTTCTAAGAGTAGGATTGGCACAGACACAGCAATAAGGAAGACTAGGAGATGGGGTTACACTTATCTGTGTTCCTATGGAAAGTAGTTGATTATTTTGTTTTATATGGATTTTTTTAAAAGATGTATTTATTTATTTAATCCCCCCTCCCCCGGTTGTCTGTTCTCTGTGTCTATTTGCTGCGTCTTGTTTCTTTGTCCGCTTCTGTTGTTGTCAGCAGCACGAGAAGTGTGGGCGGCGCCATTCCTGGTCAGGCTGCACTTTCTTTTGGGCTGGGCAGCTCTCCTTATAGGGCGCACGCCTTGTGCATAGGGCTCCCCTATGCGGGGGACACCCCTGTGTGGCACCGCACTCCTTGCGTGCATCAGCACTGCACATGAGCCAGCTCCACATGGGTCAAGGAGGCCCGGGGTTTGAACCGCAGACCTCCCATGTGATAGACAGATGCCCTAACCACTAGGCCAAATCCGTTTCCCTGTATGGATTTTTATTCACTTTCAAACCTACTTCTAAGGGATGCCTCTGACCTGCTGAGCAAGCATTTGTAGCTTTTATAACATCAGAATGGGCCAAAAGCTTGATGTTGTGACCTGATTTAAAAATAAAAGTATCTTGAAATAAAAAAAAAAGAAAAACGAAATTGGAGGAATCACACTACCTGACTTCAAAACATACTACAAAGCTACAGTAGAGAAAAAAGCATGGTATTGGCACAAGGAGAGACACACAGGCCAATGGAACTGAATTGAGAGCTGATAGAGATCCTCATATATATAGTCATATAATATTCAGTAAAGCCACCAAACTCTCTCAACTGGGAAATAATGGCCTATTCAAAAAATGGTGCCTGGAGAACTGGATATCCATATGTAAAAGAATGAAAGAGATTACCATCTCACACCTTATACAAACATCAACTCAAGATGGATCAAAGACCTAAATATAAGAACCAAGACCATAAAGACTTTGGAAAGCAGTGTAGGGAAGCATATACAAGATGTTGTAATAGGAAATGGCTTCATGAACTTCACACCAAAAGCATGAGGAAAAAAAGAACAAGTAGATAAATGGGACCTCCTCAAAATTAAAGCCTTCTGCACCTCAAAGGAGTTTGTCAAGAAAGTGAAAAGAGAGCCTACACAATAGGAGAAAATATTTGGTAACCATATATCTGATAGGAGACTTATAACCTGCATATATAAAGAACTCCTATATCTTGAAAATAAAAAGATAAACAACCCATTTAAAAAATGGGGAAAAGATTTAAACAGACACTTCTCCAAAGAAGAAATACAAATGGCTAGAAAGCACATGAAAAAAATGCTCCAAATCTCTAGCTATCAGGGAAATGCAAATCAAAACTACAATGAGATACCATCTTACACCCATAAGATTGGCAGCTATGAAAAAAACAAAAGACTACAAATGCCGGAGAGGATGTGGAGGAATGGGAACACTCATCCACTGTTGGTGGGAATGCAGAAGGATCCAACCATTCTGGAGGACAGTTTGGCAGTTTCTTAAAAAACTAGCCATAGATTTGCCATATGACCTAGCAATTCCACTGCTGGGGATATACCCAATAGAATTGAAAACAAGGACACAAACTGATATATGCACACCAATTTTCATAGCAGCATTCTTCACTATTGCCAAAAGTTGGAATCAACCCAAATGCCCATCAACAGATGAATGGATAAATAAAATGTGGCATACACATACAATGGAATACGACTAGGCTTTAAAAACAAATACACTGCAAACACACGTGATAACATTGATGAATCTTGAGAACCTTATTTTGAGTGAAGCAGCCCACGCATTGAAGGACAAATACTACATGATCTCAATGTTATGAAATAAGTAAACCAAGCTGCCTCAGAGAGCTAGAGCCTGGGTGATAGGCTTACAGGAATTTGGAGGGTAGAGGAAGGTTGCGAGCTGACACCTACATGGGTGAAATCTATGATAACTATGAGGTAAGTATTTGTACAAGGAGGGATAAAATGGGGGCATAGGGTTACCTTTGGGTGGGGCTTTGTTGTCTTGTGGGGGGCTAGGGATAGGAGGATGGGTAGTATTGCCCAAGAAATTGGGGGGAGGGTGGGTAAACATACGAACATAGGAGATTGTCAGGTATTTGGTTGAGAGTATAATGCTGAGAAAACCTTTTAAAAATATAATAAGGAAAGTTACCTGTTCAAGATGCTTAAAGGGGATAATCTGATGCAGGACAGGCTCCTAGGGAATATGTGAATGCTCATTTTTGCCATAGTGGGTTATATCACTGGCTAGAGACCCATATAATGAGAGTGAAGGTATACCACATCCTGGGGAGGACTGAGGCCATCAAATAGAGGGAACTGTATCTCTCAAGAGAAATGGTGGTTCCCAGGGCATTAGGGCAGTTTAGCATGTCAAGCCCTCAACACTATTGCAAGTATCTCTGAATGTGGCCCTTCAAGCAATGAAGATTGACTGTCAGTGTGGGCCCTAAGCGGAGGAGGAAGAGATATTGAATAGATGGAACCAATGTAACTGTGTGGGCAATAGAATTGTTTCACAAGATTATGCAAGGATGGATATAAGACATGTAAAATTACACCAAAAATATATAGGGGCTGAGAGGCTAAAATGTAAACCATAATGTAAAACATAAGATAACTAAAAATTTAGAAAATTGAATCATCTAAAATATAAACCACTGTGAAAACACAGATGTTACCTTGTTTGAAAGCTATTGTCTCAATATCTGTACATCAGTTTCAGTAAATATAGTATGAATATGTAAAAAGATTATTGCTGTGGAAGGGAAAAGGTTTTATGTTGGCTATGTGAGAGTACTGTATATTGTATATATGAATTACTGTGATCTAAAACTCTTGTGAAGATAAGCTTAATAATTAGAAAAAAAGAAAAGAAAAAGATAGGACGTAGACACTGAGGAAATGATGGAAGTAGTTGCCTTGACAATTTGCATACAGGGCAACACTTATTGCAGGGATGGAAGGCAAAACATCAAAAACAAAGCTTTTACATTTTTAAATTTTTTCATACCCCAATTTATTTTTACCTTAATTTTTCCAAATTAATATGTATTCTATATCCTTTAAACTCATTGCTATATTCCATTTTACTATTAAGGCAACCTGGCAATATATTGGGCTTCACTTTTCAGGAAGTTTTGGAGCACAGAGAAGTTCAACAATGGCAGCAGAGAAATACTGGTGTGGGACGTTATTGACAGGGGAACATGGTTGGCAGGGAGTTCTACAGGGCATATATCCAGGGTACAGAAATATGTTTGGATATTTTCATAGTGGATATGATTAAAAAGAACAACTGAGGGAGTGCTGAGTTCCTAGCCAGGGGAGCTCTATCACAATCCCTAAAGGAACAGCAACAATCCCCCAAGTGCAACGGCAAAAAACAAAAAAGAATGGAGCTCCAACAATGAGCCCTTGATACTAATGACTATGCTTGTGAGCCTGTGCACCTGAAATAAGAACAAGGCCTAGAGCTGCAGGGTGCCTAAGAGTTATCTCCTGAGAGCCTCCGTGTTGCTCAAATGTGGTCAGTCTTGAAGCCAAAATCAGCATGTAAATGCGTTGCCTTACCCCCAGCATGGGACATGACTCCCGGGGATGAGCCTCCCTGGTGCCAAGGGATTACTACCAAGTACCAGCTGATGATATAACTAGAAAATCACCTTGAATAAAAGGATCAACTCGGACCAGCAGAATATCTCAGTCTACATATAATACCAGGAGTTAAAAATGCTTTTTGACCTGAATCAAGGGGGAAATGGAAAGGACAAATGAGTTTATATGGCTATGAGTCTCCAAAAAAGAGCTGGGAGGTTATCAGAGGGTTTGCCTTTATGCACACCTCAGCAGAGTCCGAGAGACAAAGTATCCCAGAGACAAAGTAGATACAACACCGGGTATTGGTTCTTCTGAGGGCTACACAGACCCACAGGTTCTATGGTCATGGCAGATGGAGTTCAGTGCCATGTCAGTTGGCCCTTCTTTGGAGTTTGTGTTTCTGTGTGATGGAGCTGGACTCAGATGCGATCTTTTTTCACAAGCCTCTCCTGTTACTTTTACCAGAACTGTAGTTGATGCTGGGGTTTAATATATACCAAGGGGATCTGAATCTCTGGACTGACTGTATGATAGCCAGGCCCTGAGCCTCAACAGACTTCAACTCCTACACTCTGGTTTATTGGACTTACCCCACTCAGCTAACATGGAGTTGAAGAAGGTCAACCACCACACCATGGAGCCAAGAGTGCCTACATCTGAAAGCAGGAGAATTGCATCCAGCATCCATGTGGAATCTAAGCCCCCTCTGGATACAGATGTGGAGTGGGCACAACCATTCCAAGGTCTACAGGATGCAGGAATAGAATATGGATTAGAGTGGACTTACTGATATTCTATTCATGAACTATTGTGATTAGTAACCTAAGAAAATGTGGCATTGGTGTGGAGAAAGTGGCCATGGTGGCTCCTGGGTGTGGGGAATGGGAGGAAGAGATGAGATGTGTAGGCATTTTCAGGACTTGGAGTTGTCCTGGGTGATGCTGTAGGGACAGTTACCAGACATTGTATGTCCTCCCATGGCCTACTGAATGGGAAGTGGTTGAGTGTGGGCTATGATGGGGACCTTTGACCGTGAGGTGCAGCAGTGCTCAGAGATGTATTCACCAAATGCAATGAATGTTTCATGATGATGCCTCCATCATCATGAAACATTCATTGCATTTGGTGAATACATCTCTGAGCACTGCTGCAGATTGTTGCTATGGGGGGATGGAGTGTGCTGAGGGGGTGGGGGGTATATGGGGACCTCATATTTTTTTAATGTAATATTTAAAAAAATAAAGACAAAAAAATAAACCATTGCTGTATGATAAAAAAAAAAGATAGTTGTTTCCAACCTCACTCCTCAAACAACCTTCATATGCTGTTTATTGCAACGATCTTGAGAAGGGGATCCGGAGGCCATGCAATTCTTATCAGGTTTTCTGGTTATATCATGACCAACTCCATCAGATGCTAATAATCCTCAAGGAGGTGCTGAGTTCCATCATGAACCAATATCTTTTAAACTATGGGAAATTTTAAAACAAGTAAAAATACTAAATAAAGTCCTTATTAGTGAAATCAGGCTTGTAAGAAAACTCTCTGTTAAAGTGTTAATAAGGAAATTATTCTGGCAGCAACTCTGTAAACCCCTGCTGTCTACATAATAATGTAGTTGTGGGATAGTGGGTGTTAATAAAATTAAACTCTTGGAAAAGGAGATAAACATAGCAACATTAGTGTTCTGTTTTATTTCCATGCTAATTCTGATTGGGCCTATTTAACCAAAATAATAAAACTAGTACAAAATTTTTATCAAGGTGTTAAAAGGAATTTTTGGTTTTAAATCAATAGTTTACTCCTGAACTTCAAGTCTCAGTATAGTCTTACAGAGTAGTAATCCAAGAAATGTGTGTTCTAAACTGCTAAATAAGAGCTTAACTACATTTTTTTAACCCCCCTTTTTTTTTTAAGATTTATTTTTATTTAATTCCCCTCCCCTCCCCTGGTTGTCTGTTTTCTGTGTCTTTTTGCTGCGTCTTGTTTCTTTGTCCGCTTCTGTTGTCGTTAGCGGCACGGGAAGTGTGGGCGGTGCCATTCCTGGGCAGGCTGCTCCCTCCTTCGCGCTGGGCGGCTCTCCTTATGGGTGCACTCCTTGCGCGTGGGGCTCCCCTACACGGGGGACACCCCGTGTAGCACGGCACTCCTTGCGCGCATCAGCACTGCGCTTGGGCCAGCTCCACACGGGTCAAGGAGGCCCGGGGCTTGAACCGCGGACCTCCCATGTGGTAGACGGACGCCCTAACCACTGGGCCAAAGTCCGTTTCCCATGCTTAACTACATTTATACCGCTCAAGTTATCTTTTTTTTTAAAGATTTATTTATTTTTTTATTTATTTAATTCCCCTCCCCTGGTTGTCTGTTTTCTGTGTCTTTTTGCTGTGTCTTGTTTCTTTGTCTGCTTCTGTTGTCGTCAGCAGCACAGGAAGTGTGGGTGGTGCCATTCTTTGGCAGGATGCTCCTTCGCGCTGGGTGGCTCTCCTTACGGGGCGCACTCCTTGCGTGTGGGCCCCCCTATGCAGGGGACACCCCTGTGTGGCACCGCACTCCTTGCGTGCATCACACTGCACATGGGCCAGCTCCACACGGGTCAAGGAGGTCTGGGGCTTGAACCGTGGACCTCCCATGTGGTATACGGATGCACTAACCACTGGGCCAAAGTCCATTTTCCACTCAAGTAATCTTAACTGATTGCTGATAACTAATAAAAATGTTTCCAAGCACAAGCTTGCATGTTACAGG
The DNA here is from genome assembly GCF_030445035.2 of Dasypus novemcinctus. NCBI lineage: Eukaryota > Metazoa > Chordata > Mammalia > Cingulata > Dasypodidae > Dasypus > Dasypus novemcinctus. The sequence goes on along the minus strand of NC_080694.1, from coordinate 1,060,376 downwards.
GAACATGGATTCCAGAAAAAATCTTAAAAACAGTAAAATCTAAGATGTGCTATGATGGAGAACTTAAAAACAGCTATATCAAAAAAGTAAGAAAGTAAGAATTATGAGTCAATTGTAAACTGTACGTTCCTATTAATGTGTTGTAATTGTTTTGTGTTTGTTCAATGTCAGTTTATATTTTGATACCTCTGGATGGTGATATAAATTAATAAATAAAAATTTCTAAGAGTTCTATCAAATGGCCAAATATTAAATAAGTGCTTATATTAATACTTAAGTTTAAATGTTAATGGGGAGTGGAGGAGAGAGCAAGATGGCGGCTGAGTGAACTTCCCAGTTACTAGCTCCTGCCAGGAATCAGCTGGGCAGCGTTGGAGACTCTTTGGGACCGGACTGTTTCGGGATTTTTGCTGGTCCGGAGGTGTCTGGACATCAATTTGGAGGGAAGGTAACAGAGAGGATCTGTCTGAAATATATATGGACATTCCAGCTACGTGTGGAGGACTCCCTCCTTGGGTAGGCGGAGCCAAGGCATCTGGCGCCGCGGCGGCAGGGGGAGCCGGGCCGAGCGCCGAGCGGCAGCGGCCGGGGCGGGGGGCTGAGCTGGGCTGAGTGGCGAGCGGCAGCAGCCAGGGGGGTGGGGCCGAGCTGGCCCAAGTGCCAAGCAGTGGCGCTGGGGTGGCGGGGCCGAGCCGGGCCGAGTCCAGCGGTGGGGTTTCTGTTCTTTGTGTGTGTGTCTGTGTGTGTTTTATTCCTCTCTTTCTTGTCCCTGATCTTCTTCTTATTCTATTATATCTTAACAATACAATAGGTCCTGCAGGAAACACCTCACATTTGATGGGTTTCCTCATCCTCCACTGCCTCATTTCTCTGTGAATAGATTTAGGCTATCTGCACTATCCCCTTTCCCCTACAACTTGATATCCTTCACCATCGGCTATCTCTCATATATTCCACCTCCCTTTCTTTGACCCACAAAGTGTCTAACTCTTAATTTCTAATACCTTTGTTTACTTTTCCATTTGGTATCCACCCTTGAAACTATTACCTCTCTTTTCTCTTTCCCTCTCTTACAAAAAAATAGCTTCTTAGTACATACCACATTCCTCCCATATTCAGTCGTCTAACTCATTATAGGTACTTTCCTACTACTATAACTCTACACAATTTACACGATCTAACCTCCATCCTCCCAGAACTCATATTGTTGCTTTGTTAACTTATATCACCAATACTACTTTACACTTTTTCCTTCCTTACACAATTGCCTTTCCCCAGCACTAATACTTTCCTTTAAAGTGAACTTAACCAGCAATAAGAAATCAGAATAAGAAAAACAAAGGGACAAAGAGAAGATATAACACTTACGCAAAAACAACAGCTAATTAATCTCCAAGACTAGACAAAGAAGCTAAGGAACTGATTAAACCCATCAAGAAGAAATGATGACAAGACAGCAGCAAAAATCTACAAACCAAACCAGTAATCAGAAAGACATGGCTGAATCCAATCAACAAACTAAAAATCAGGAAGGGGAGCAGATCTTCGCACAAGCAATGAAAGATCTCAGAACATTTATCACTGACAAATTTGATGAAGTAATGAAAGAGGTTAACAACATGAAGACAACACTTGGAGGGGAAATTGCAGACATGAGCAAAAAAATAACAGATATGATGGAAATGAACACCACAATTCAAGAAATCAAAAATACACTTGCAGCAAATATCAGCAGACTAGAAGAGGCAGAGCAGAGAATTAGTGATGTGGAAGAGAGTGCATTGGAAATCAAACATAGTAGAAGTGGTCAATAAAAAGGTAGAAAAAATCCAGATAGGACTTAGGGACCTGAATGATAATGCAAAATGCTCAAACATACGTATTATAGGCATTCCAGAAGGAGAAGAGAAGGGAAAGGGGTCAGAAGGAGTGTTGCAGGAAATAATGATTGAAAACTTCCCAAATCTACTGAAAGAGACAGATGTACATATCCAAGAAGCACAGCGCACTCCACTGGTCATAAACCCCAACAGGCCCACCCCAAGACATATACTTGTCAAATTATCCAATGCTCAAGACAAAGAGAAAATTCTAAAAGCAGCAAGCGAAAAGAAAACCATCACATACAAGGGAAGCTCCATAAGATTAAGTGCTGATTTCTCATCTGAAACCAAGAAGGCAGTGGTATGATATAGTCAAGGTACTAAAGGAAAAAACTTTCCAACCAAGAATACTCTATCCAGCTAAACTAGCATTCAAAAATGATGGAGAGTTCAAAATATTCACAGATAAACAGAAACTGAAAGAGTATATCAACAAGAAACCTCCCCTTCAAGAAATTCTAAAGGGAGTTCTGCAGGAAGAAAGGAAAAAACAGGACAGTCAGAGATGGAGGAGAGTGTAAGAGCAACAAAAAAGACAAAAATAGAAGGGGAAAATAAAATACTACAAACAAAATATAACAAACACAAATCCAACCAAAATATGGCTACCACAAATAATTCTCTGAACGTAATAACACTGAATGTCAACGGACTAAACTCACCTATCAAAAGATTCAGACTGGGACACTGGATAAGGAAATATGACCCATCTATATGCTGTCTACAAGAGACACATCTTAGACCCAGAGACTCATGGAGGTTGAAAGTGAATGGCTGGAAAACCATTATACAAGCAAACAACAACCAAAAAAGGGCAGGAATAGCTATATTAATATCAGACAAAATAGACTTTAAATGCGAAACAATTGTGAGAGACAAAGAAGGATACTACATTTTAGTGAAAGGGACAATCTGTCAAGAAGATCGAAGGATCATAATTATTTATGCTCCTAACAAGGGTGCCTCTAAATACGTGAGAAAAATGCTGGAAAACTAAGTGAAAAAATAGATGCATCTACAATTATAGCGGGGGATTTTAATACACCACTATCAAATCTGGAGAGAACATCTCAAAACAGAATCACTAAAGAAACAAAACATTTGAACAGTATACTAGAAAAGCTGGATCTAATAGACATATATAGATCATTACACCCAAACACAGCAGGATATACATTTTTCTCAAGTGCACATGGAACATTCTCCAAGATACATCATATGCTAGGCCACAAAGAAAGGCTTAATGAATTCAGAAAGATCGAAATCATACAAAACAATATCTCTGATCACAGTGGAGTGAAGCTGGAAATTTGCAAGGGACAGAGGCCCAGGTTTCACACCACAATTTGGAAATTAAACAGCACAATCTTAGAAAAACAGTGGGTCAAAGAGGAAATCTCAAAAGAAATCAATAACTACCTTGAAACAAATGATAATGATAACACAACATACCAAAATTTATGGGATGCAGCAAAAGCAGTACTGAGAGGGAAATTTATAGCCATAAATTCACATATCAAAAAAGAATAAAGAGCAAAAATTGAAGAACTAACTGCACTTTTGACAGAATTAGAAAAACAACAACAAAGTAACCCAACAGGAAGCAGAAGGAAGGACATAACAAAGATAAGAGCAGAACTAAATGAAATAGAAAATAAGAAAGCACTTGAAAAGATAAACAAGACCAAGAGCTGATTTTTTGAGAAGATCAACAAAATTGACAAACATTTAGCGAGACTAACAAAGAAAAAAAGAGAAAAGATGCAAATACACAAAATAAGAAATGAGAAAGGTGATATCACCACTGATCCCACAGAAATAAAGACTATCATAAGAGGGTACTTTGAAAAACTATATTCCAACAAAAATGACAATTTAGAGGAAATGGACAAATTCCTAGAAACACATAAGCAGCCCACATTGACGAAAGAAGAAATTGATGATCTTAACAAACCAATCATAAGCAAAGAGATAGAATCAGTTATTAAAAATCTCCCAACTAAGAAGAGCCCAGGGCCAGATGGCTTCACAGGTGAATTCTACAAAACATTCTGGAAAGAACTAACAACAATCCTGTTGAAACTATTCCAAAAAATTGAAACAGAAGGAACATTGCCACCTTCTATGAGGCCAACATTATCCTAGTACCAAAGCCAAACAAAGACACCACAAGAAAGGAAAATTACAGACCAATTTCTCTAATGAACCTAGACGCAAAAATAATTAACAAAGTACTTGCTAATCATATTCAACAACACATTAAATGAATTATACACCATGACCAAGTGGGATTTATTCCAGGTATGCAAGGATGGTTCAACATAAGAAAATCAATCAATGTGATACACCATATAAACAGATTGAAGGAAAAAAATCACATGATTATATCTATAGATGCAGAAAAGGCATTTGACAAAATACAGCACCCCTTCTTGATAAAAACACTCCGAAAGATCGGAATACAAGGAAACTTTTTGAACATGATAAAGAGTATATATGAAAAACCTACAGCCAACATTGTTTACAATGGCAAAATCCTGAAATCCTTCCCTATAAACTCAGGAACAAGACAAGGATGCCCATTGTCTCCACTCCTATTTAACATTGTCTTGGAAGTACTTGCCCGAGCATTGAGGCAAGAACCACATATAAAAGGCATTCAAATTGGAAGGAAAGAAGTCAAAATTTCATTATTTGCAGAAAACCCTGAGAGATCTACAACAAAGCTTCTAGAACTCATAAATGAGTTCAGCAAAGTCGCAGGTTATAAGATCAATACGAAAAAATCAGTAGCATTTTTGTACACCAATAATGAGAAAGATCAGGAGGAAATCAAGAAACAAATACCATTCACAATAGTAAATAAAAAAATCAAATACTTAGAAATAAATTTAACTAAAGAGGTAAAAAACTTATACACTGAGAACTATACAAGACTGTTCAAGGAAATCAAAGAAGACCTAAATAAATGGAAGAATATTCCTTGTTCATGGATAGGAAGACTGAATATTATTAAGATGTCTATCCTACCAAAACTGATCTACACATTCAATGCAATCCCAATAAAAATCAACACAGCCTTCTTTAAGGAACTAGAAAAACTAACTATGAAATTTATTTGGAAAGGAAAGAGGCCCCGAATAGCCAAAGACATATTGAAAAAGAAAAATGAAATAGGAGGAATCACACTTCCTGACTTCAAAACATACTACAAAGCTACAGTAGTGAAAACAGCATGGTATTGGCATAAGGAGAGACACACAGACCAATGGAATCGAATTGAAAGTTCAGATGTAGAACCTCATGTATATAGCCATATAATATTCAATAAAGCCACCAAACCCTCTCAACTGGGAGAGAATGGCCTATTCAACAAATGGTGCCTGGAGAACTGGATAGCCATATTAGAAGAATGAAAGAGGATTACCATCTCACACCTTATACAAAGATCAACTCAAGATGGATCAAAGACCTAAATATAAGAGCCAAGACCATAAAGATCTTGGAAAGCAGTGTAGGGAAACATCTACAGGACCTTGTAATAGGAAATGGCTTCATGAATATCACACCAAAAGCATGAGCAGCAAAGGAACAAATAGATAAATGGGACTTCCTCAAAATTAAAGCCTTCTGCACCTCAACAGAGTTTGTCAAGAAAGTAAAAATGGAACCCACACAATGGGAGAAAATATTTGGCAACCATATATCTGATAAGAGGCTTATAACTTGCATATATAAAGAACTCATAAATCTTGAAAACAAAAAGATAAACAACCCATTTAAAAAATGGGAAAAAGACTTAAACAGACAATTCTCCAAAGAAGAAATACAAATGGCTAAAAAGCACATGAAAAAATGCTCCAAATCTCTAGCTATCAGGGAAATGCAAATCAAAACTACAATGAGATACCATCTTGCTCCCATAAGATTAGCAGCTATGAAAAAAACAGAAGAATACAAATGCTGGAGAGGATGTGAAGAAAGAGGAACACTCATCCACTGCTGGTGGGAATGCAAAAGGATCCAACCATTCTGGAGGACAGTTTGGCTGTTTCTCAAAAAACTAACCATAGATTTGCCATCTGACCCAGCAATACCACTGCAGGGTATATACCCATCAGAACTGAAAACAAGGACACAAACAGATATATGTACACCGATGTTCATAGCAGCATTGTTTACTATTGCGAAAAGTTGGAATCAATCCAAATGTCCATCAACAGACGAGTGGATCAATAAAATGTGGTATATACACACAATGGAACACTACTCGGCAGTAAGAACAAATACACTACAATCACACGTGATAACATGGATGAACCTTGAGAATCTTATGTTGAGTGAAGCAACCCAGGCATTGAAGGACAAATACTACATGACCTCAATGATATGAAATAAGCAAACTGCCTCAGACAGCTAGACACCAGAAAAGAGGCTTACAGGAAATCGGGGGGTGGAGGAAGGATGTGAGTTAAAGTCTCTAGGGGTGGAATCTGTGATGAGCTGGCGGTAAGTATGAGCACAAAGAAGGCACAAAATGGGGGCAAGGATTTACCTTCGGGTGGGGCTTTGTGGGTTTGAGGGGGGCTGGGGAAGGGCAGAGGGGTAATATTGTCCAAAAATTGGGGGGAGGGAGGGGCAACATATGAACATAGGAGAGTGTCAGGTGTTCGTTGAGAACAAAATGTTGAGAAAATCGTATCAAAGTATAAGTAGGAGGGTTACCTGTTTAGGATGCTCAGGGGGTATGGTCTGATGTGGGACGGACTCTGGGGGAATAGCTGAAGGCTCATTTTGCCAGGGTGGGCTGTACCATTGGGAAGAGACCCAAGAAGTGAGAGTTGGGGTGGACCCACATCCTGGGGAGGACTAATGCCGTCAAATAGAGAGAACTGTATCTCTAGTGAGAAAGGATGGCTCCCAGGGCATTAGGGCAGTTGAGAAAGTCAGGCCCTGAATATTGCTGCAAGTATCTCTGGACATAGCGTCTCAGGAAAGGGAGATTGGCTGGCGTTGTGGGCCCCAAGGGGAGGGGAAAATGGATGTGGAATAGATGGAACCAAGGTAAATATGGGGGCAAGAGAGGAGTTTTGTGAGAGTACACGAAGATGGATATAAAATATGTAATATTACTCCAAAAACATATAGGGGACGACAGACTAATAATGTAAACCATAAGGCAAAACATAGGATAACTAAAAAATTTAGAAAACTGTACAACCTAAAGTATGGACCACATAGTAAGCACAGATTTCATCTTGTTTGAAAGCTATTGTCTCAGAATCTGTACATCAGTTTCAGGAAATATGATATGAACAAGTTAAGAGATTATCGCTGTGGAAGGGAAAAGGTTTTATGGTGAATCTGGGGAAGTACTGTATATTGTATATATGAATTTCGGTGATCTAAGACTCTTGTGAAGCTGACATTATGTTGGGATTGACTTACCGGAAGTTTTGGATCACAGAGTGGTTCAACAATAGCAGTGGAGGAATACTGATATAGGATGTTATTGACAGGATATATATGGTTTACAGGGAGTTATACAGGGCATATGCCCAGGGTATATAGTAATGTCTAGATATACTCATAGTGGAAACAATTAAAAACAATAGCTGGGGGGGTACTGGGCCCCTGGCTGGGGGGTCACTGCCGTGGACCCTGGGGAAGCAGCGGCAGTCCCCCAGGTGCAACGGCAAGAACCAGGAAGGAAGGAGGGCCCAACAGTGGGCTCCTGATACTTATGGCTATGCTTTTGAGCCTATTATCCTGCAATAAGAATAAGGCCTAGAGTAGCACTGTGCCTGGGAGTTTCCTCCTGACAGCCTTCATGTTACTCAAATGTGGCCACTCTCACAGCCAAACTCAGCATGTAGATGCAGCGCATTCCCCCCAGCGTGGGACATGACACCCAGGGATGAGCCTCCCTGGCACTGAGGGATCACTACAACATATCAGCTCAAGATGCAACTAGAAAAGGACCTTGAATTAAAGGTTCAACACGGATCAGCAGAATATCCCTGTCTACATATAATAACATGACTTCAAAATGCTGTTTGACCTAATGTAAGGGGGAAATGGAAAGGAGAAATGAGAATATAAGGCTATGAGTCTTTAAAAAAGAGTCTGGAGGTTGTCAGAAGGAATGCCCTTATGCACAACTGAGCAGAGTCTGAGAGACAGATAAAGTAGCTACAACCCCAGGTATTGGCTCTTTTGAGGAATAAAGAGACCCACGGGTTCTATGGTCATGGCAGATGGGGTTCACTGCCATGGCAGATGGCCCTTCTTTGGAGCTGGTGTTTCTGCGTGATGGAATTGGACTCAGAGGGGATCTCTTTTCAGAAGACTTGCATGCTACTTTAATGGAATTGTAGTTGGTGCTGGGGTTTTAGATATATTTAGGGGATTTGAATCTCTGGACTGATAATATGACACCCAGGCCCAGAGCCTCAACAGACTTCAGCTCCTACACTTTGATTTATTGGACTTACCCCACTCAGCTAACATGGAGTTGAAGAACGTCAACCACCACACCATGGAGCTTAGAGTGTCTACAACTGAAAGCAGGAGGAGTGCATCCAGTATCCATGTGGAATCTAAGGCCCCACTTGACATAGATGTGCAATGGACACAACCAATCCAATGTCCACAGAGAAAATGTGGAATGGGTGTGGGAAGGGTAGCCATGGTGGCTGCTGGGTTTGGGGAAGGGGAGGAAGAGATGAGATGTGGAGGCATTTTCGGGATGAGGAGATGTCCTGGGTGGTGCTTCACGGACAATTACGGGACATTGTAGATCCCCCCAGGGCCCACTGGATGGAACGTGGGAGAATGTGGGCTATGATGTGGACCATTGACTAGGGGTGCAGTGATGCTCAGAGATATACTTACCAGGTGCAATGGATGTGTCACGATGATGGGAGAGAGTGTTGCTGTGGGGGGAGTGGGGGGTGGGGGGGGTGGGGTTGAATGGGACCTCATATTTTTTTAATGTAATTTTAAAAAATAAATAAATAATTAAAAAATAAATAAATGTTAATGGGATCTCTACAATGATAAAAAAAGTAAGTCTTAATTAATGAAATTACTATGTCTCTTCATAAAAAAATGGTTCTTGCCTAAGTTGAAATGAATAGTTTATTTTTATTCACAAAATAAAGAATGTAAAACTTGAATAAATATTTTGAAAAGTAAAATTTTGTAGAAGTGCTAACTAAAAGTTGATACATTTGTTCAAAAAAGTGTATTTTGTCCTAAAATAAGACAGCTGGTCTTCATAAAATCAGAAAGAACATATGCAGAACAGAACTTGAATGCATGTGGTAAGTTATAAAGGGTATTGTAGTAACTTTGGGTAAGGGAATGTGTCCTGTGAAGGTAAAATTTGTCTTAAAATAATATAATTATAGTCTATATGGTTACAAATAATTATAAGAAGTTTAACAAAGCATTGTTTTAATTAAGGTACTTAAATGGATAATTGCAAAAAGTCATTATTAAACAAAACCTGAATTGATAATAATAATAATAAAAGGTAATTTTATAACAAGAAAACTTGTTGGCAGCCAGCCTCCCCTTCCAACCTGCTTCTAAAAGACTATTTCTGGTATTACATGCTACTAAGTATTTAAAATGAAGAAAAGATCATTATTTTAACAAGTTTGTTTAGTGTTGATAGTAATTGTATTTTGGAAAAAGGTTGCCTGAAAAGTTTCCAAAATTGTTTTGGTAACTTATGTATGTGGGATATACGGAATGTGTTTTTTTATTGTTAATGAAACAGGAGATGATTTTGTCCTAAGAAAAATGATTATTAAGAAAGAATAAAATGTGTGACAAAACCTGAATGAATACTGAAAGTGTAGAAGGTTAATGGAAAATAAATTTTTATGGTTAAAGTTAAGCAAGATTTGATGCGTCTGTCTACGAAGTTATAAAAAGTTTAGTACCAAGTAGTATACTAATGCAAAGTTAAAATTTTCTTCTTTCTCAAAGTCTCTCAAGTCATTAGCCTGTTTTGGTAAAAGTTTATAAAAAGTTTTCATCTTGAATAATCAGTATACAAAGAAAGTCTGTTTTATCAAAATAGCTTCTTGTGCTTTAACCTCATCATTTCCACAGTGTTCAAAGAAAAAAAGGTCTCATCTCTTTTAAAGGAAATTAATTTTCAAACCTGCTTTCTCAAAATCAAATCCTGAAAAGTAGCTTTTTATTCCAAACTAATTACAAGAGATTTGTTTTTTTACCTTGAAAGAAAAATTAAATAGTTGGGTTCATTTAATATGTTATAAATTGAATGGAAGGTGTTTAAAAATGTTATAAAATTAACGAGATTTTTAAACCCTGTTAACTAAATTTGTATGAGTAAAAGGTTCATATGAATGCTTAAGAGTGTATAAATTTACCAATATTTCAACATAATACTAAACAAAAGTACAATATGATTAATTATGGCTTTAATTAATATAAAAAGGTGTGTGTCATAGAAACAACTTCTTATCATAAATTGCAGTAATACCATTCATTGTAGTATGGAGCAGTACCAAATATTGCTAGTTTGTTGCAAAAAATTAATATCCAACTATGTCACTATCACTTTGTTTTAAAATGTGCTAAGACTTTCTTTAGTATTTCCTTAGGCAAGTCAAGCCAGCCTGCATTCTCCTACCTGTAGAAAAGTCAACAATAGACTTTTGCAGTGCCTCCCCAAGGCTGTGTATATAGCCCAACCATCTGCCCTGGCCTTGTGGCAAAGAATCTGGCTGTGCAGAAGAAATCTGTGGCTAAAAAAAATGCTACTGATGACATTATGTTAATAAGTAATCCTTTTTTCAAAATTAAAGAAACAGCAGAAACAATGGTATCTTATCTTGAGAGCCTGGGGTGGACAGACAGTTGGGGTGGACTGTGAGGTCCCTGCTGCTCTAATAAATTCTTCAATGTTGTTTAGTTGGGTAAAACAAAACTATAACCTCTGCTGTAATTGATAAAGTACAATGTTTTCTCATGTTAATGTAGTTTGTAATATGGTTGGAATACTGAAAATCGTTCATCCCTCACTTAGCTCAAATATTAAAACCATTGTATGTATTAATAGAGAAAAGCCCTTCATGGAAGTAGGAAAACCTCCAGCAAGCTGCTTTAAATAATAATAAAAGGAAAGTAAACTGTGGACATTAACTTAGCCTATGAATTGGATGTGGCAAGCACCAATATTGGCTTTGGTGGAGTTTGTGGCAAAAGCAAAATTCTAAACAAGTATCCCTTGGATTTTAATCATAATTCTGGAAAGAGGCCAAAAGTGCAATATAAAAAAGCAATTGTGTGCAGCATGGGAGGTCCTGCTAAAAGTGAAAGATTTAAACTAATAGGGTCTTGTCACTCTAAAGACTGCCATCCCTATCTGGGGGTGGATTGCAAATACTAAAAGCAAGACAGAATTGATGGACTGTTGTAAATCACCCTCAGATTATGAAAAAGCACCTGGGATACCTGTTAGTACTAACAGGTGGCTGTCATGTCCCTGCCCGCTCCACTAACACCCCTTTTAGGACTGTTGACACAGATGCCTTTGTAAAGATCCAGGGCCCTACCACTGAAACCTGAGAAAAGGAAAAATTGGCTCCACTGTAAAGGTGAATATCAATGAAGAAACAATAGTGATGGCCCGAAGAAGAAAAGGTATCTGGATACCTGTGAGAATGATGTGGAATTTGGCAGTCGTTTCCTGAAAGTCAGTTATTGCTTACATATGGCACAAGAATTCTTGCAATGGACTAGATGCTTTCTTGGACTGCTTATTATCAGCATTTTGGGGATGATTGGTATCATTACAGTTGCTGCTATTGCTGCGATAGCTTTACATGAAAGTATGAACAGAACAATATGTACATAACTAGCATAAAAATGCTAGTGATTTGTGCCATAGTCAAGAGCATATAGATTCTGGGAAGTTAAATAATTGAATTAATGATTTGAAATCAGCTGTGTTACATATTAGAAATCAATTGTATAATTTGAATTTGTTAAGGGGGTTGAGATGTGGTTGGAATGAAAGTAATTTCTGCTTAACTCTGCTTGCCTATAATACATCAGATATAGTATGGAATAAGAATCATTTATTAGGACATAAAAGTAATATCTCTCTGGAAATAATTGAATTACAAAGGAAAATATTAGAGATGTCTCATAATCAAATTCATGTAGCAGGGAGGAAGCAAGATGGTTGCTGAGTGAACTAGCCTTGCGGTCTCCCCTGGGAAGAGGCGGCTGGGTACCACTGGAGGTTCTCCGAGGCCGGGCTATTTGGGGATTTTTGCAGGGCAGGAAGTGTCTGGATATCGATTTGGTGGAAAGGTAACGGAGAGGATTGGTCTGTAAGATATAATTTGGGTTCTATTGTCCAGAGGTGAGACCTGCACACGGGTTGCACACTCTTTGGGGGTGGGTGGAGCCACGGTACCAGCACGGCAGCTCCACTTTTTGGTGGCTTTGCAGTGCTGGGGAGTTCGTGAGTCTTGGGTGGGCTGTTGGGGGGTTGATGGGATGGAACGCATTTGTGGATCGATTTGGGGAGACAGACGGTGTTTTGTTGTGAAGCGGGGGAATTTTTGATTGCAGACACAAGTAATAGCACTTCTGCCTTGAGCCCCACCCCCACAAGCCCGGCTGCCAATCTGCAATGGATTTAGATTGTTGGCAATAAAGGGACATACTTGGGAAGTTGTTACAGGGTGCGGCGAGGGAGGGGGACATGTCTGTTAGCCGACTGGGGAATATTTTGCAAAGCCTGGGAATTCCGGTTTTGGAACCCGTTTTTGGTGTTTCCAAATTGAGCCCAACCCATGGGCCGCGCTTCAGATCTGCATCATTAAATTGGCTGCGGTGCAGAGGCACCCTCAGGTGGCCATTTTTGGGGATCACAGGGTAGGAGCTGTCCAAAAGCTGAATTGACGATATAAACAAACCCTAGTGAGTAAGTGAATTGCAGGGTTCAGTCATAATATAGAGTTTGCGGATCTGACTTCCCCCATAGGGCTGGCACCCAGCTGCGGGGATCCCTGAGGGCTGTGTTACACTGCAGGGCTCCTAGGCTTCCTGTTGACCAGATTTGAGGTTGCCGGGTCTGAATCCCCTAAACTCTGGTGGCCCACACCCGAGTCTCACACCGCTTGAGCCTTCAATATCTCAGACTTTCCACCCCTGAATCCATCACACCCTGAGGTCCATCTTAGGTACTTGAATGCCCTAGCCTACAATGCTTGCATTTTTTCTTTATCGCTTAATTTTGTTTAGTTTTTATTTTCATTTTATCTTATTTTTTACTTTTTTTAATGCCCTGATTGCTAATATTGCATTGTCCCCTAGGCTTTTGTCCCAGTGTAGCCCCTAAAGTCTTTTTTTTATTCAGTTATTTAGACTTTTTGTTTTGTTTTGTTTTGTTTGTGTTGCTGTAGTTGGTGTTGCAATTGTGGTTAGTATATATCTGTTTTTTTCTTTCCCTTACCTGTTCCCCACCCTTTGCCCACCCCTTTTCCTTTCTTCCTTTCTTCCCTTCTTTCTCTTTTCTTTCTTTTTTTCTTTTCCTGTTTTCTCTCTCCCTCTTGTCCCTCATTTTCTACTTATTTTATTTTAACTCAATTATACAATAGGTGCAGCAGGGAACACCTCACATTTGCTGGGTTTTGTCATCCTCCACTGCCTCATTTCTGTGTGAACTGATTTAGGCTACCTACACTATCCCCTATACCTTACATCTTGATATCTGCCATCATCTACTGTCTCTCCTATATTCCACCTCCCAACTCCATTTCTTTGATCCACAAGGTGTCTAACTCTTAATTTCTAATACCTTTGTTTTTTTTTCTGTCTGTTATACACTCTTGAAACTATTACCTTTCTCTTCTCTTTCCCTCTCTCATGAAAACAATAGCTTTTTAGCTCATACCATATTCCTCCCACATTCGTCATCTACCTCATAATAGGTACTATACCTACTGCTATAACTCTACACAACTTACGTGAATCTAATATCCATCCTCCCAGATCTCATATTGTCACTCTATTAACATTTATCACCAATACTACTTTACACATTTCCTTGTTTATACAATTGCCTTTCCCTGGCCCTAATACTTTCCTTTAAAGTGAACTCAAAAAGCAATAAGAAATTAGAATAAGAAGAACAAAGTGACAAAGAGAAGATATAACACTTACTCAAAAACAACAGTTAATTAATCCCCAAGACTAGACAAAGAAACTAAGGAACTGATTAAACCCATCAAGATAAAATGATGACCAGACAACAACAAAAATCTACAAACCAAACCAGTAATCAGGAAAACATGGCTGAATCCAATCAACAAACTAAAAATCAGGAAGGGGAGTAGAACTTTGCACAAGTAATGAAAGATTTAAGGAACATTTATCACCGACAAATTTAATGAAGTAAAGGAAGAGGTTAACAACATGAAGACAACACTTGGAGGGGAGGGGAAATTGTAGACATACGCAAAAAGCTAACAGATATGATGGGAATGAACACCACAATTCAAGAAATAAAAAATACACTTGCAGCAAATATCAGCAGACTAGAAGAGGCAGAGCAGAGAATTAGTGATGTGGAAGATAGTACATCGGAAATTAAACAGATAGAAGAATTGGTCGATAAAAAGATAGAAAAAATCCAGCTAGGACTTAGGGAACTGAATGATAATGCAAAATGCTTGAACATACGTATTATAGGCATTCCAGAAGGAGAAGAGAAGGGAAAGGGGTCAGAAAGAGTGTTGCAGGGAATAATGACTGAAAACTTCCCAAATCTACTGAGAGACAGATGTACATATCCAAGAAGCACAGCACACTCCACTGGTCATAAACCCCAACAGGCCCACCCCAAGACGTATACTTGTCAAATTATCCAATGCTCAAGACAAAGAGAAAATCCTAAAAGCAGCAAGAGAAAAGAAAACCATCACATACAAGGGAAGCTCCATAAGATTAAGTGCTGATTTCTCATCTGAAACCATGGAGGCAAGAAGGCAGTGGTATGATATAGTCAAGGTACTAAAGGGAAAAAATTTCCAACCAAGAATACTCTATCCAGCTAAACTAGCATTCAAACATGATGGAGAGTTCAAAATATTCGCAGACAAACAGAAACTGAAAGAGTATACCAACAAGAAACCTCCCCTTCAAGAAATTCTAAAGGGAGTTCTGCAGGAAGAAAGGAAAAAACAGGAAAGACAGAGTTGGAGGAGAGTATAAGAGCAACAACAACAACAACAAAGACAAAAAAATACAAGCAAAATACGACAAACACAAATCCAATTAAAATATGGCTAACACAAATAAATCCTTGAAAGTAATAACACGAATGTAAATGGATTAAACTCACCTATCAAAAGATTCAGACTGGGACATTGGATAAGGAAATATGACCCATCCATATGCTGTCTACAAGAGACACATCTTAGACCCAGAGACCCATGGAGATTGAAAGCGAATGGCTGGAAAACAATCATACAAGCAAACAATAACCAAAAGAAGGCAGGAGTAGCTATATTAATATCAGACAAAATAGACTTTAAATGTGAAACAATTGTGAGAGACAAAGAAGGATACTACATTTTACTGAAAGGGAAAATCTGTCAAGAAGATCGAACAATCACAAGTATTTATGTTACTAACAAGGGTGCCTCTAAATACATGAGGTAAACGCTGGAAAAACTAAGTGAAACAATAGATGCATCTACAATTATAGTGGGGGATTTTAATACACCACTATCTACCTTGGACAGAACATCTCAAAAGAGAATCACTAAAGAAACAAAACATTTGAACAGTATATTAGAGGAGCTGGATCTAATAGACATATATAGATCATTACACCCAAACACAGCAGGATACACATTTTTCTCAAGCGCACATGGATCATTCTCCAAGATAGACCATATGCTAGGCCACAAAGAAAGGCTGAATGAATTCAGAAAGACTGAAATCATACAAAACAATATCTCTGACCACAGTGGAGTCAAGCTGGAGATTTGCAAGGGACAGAGGCCCAGGTTTCACACCACAA
Source organism: Dasypus novemcinctus (assembly GCF_030445035.2). Classification (NCBI taxonomy): domain Eukaryota; kingdom Metazoa; phylum Chordata; class Mammalia; order Cingulata; family Dasypodidae; genus Dasypus; species Dasypus novemcinctus. The sequence continues at coordinate 1,044,410 of NC_080694.1, read as the reverse complement.
TTTGGAAATTAAACAGCACACTCTTAGAAAAACAGTGGGTCAAAGAGGAAATCTCAAAAGAAATCAATGACTACCTTGAAACAAATGATAATGATAACACAACATACCAAAATTTATGGGATGCAGCAAAAGCAGTACTGAGAGGGAAGTTTATAGCCATAAATTCATATATCAAAAAAGAAGAAAGAGCAAAAATTGAAGAACAAACTGCACATTTGAAGGAATTAGAAAAACAACAACAAAGTAACCCAACAGGAAGAAGAAGGAAGGAAATAACAAAGATAAGAGCAGAACTAAATGAAATAGAAAATAAGAAAGCACTTGAAAAGATAAACAAGACCAAGAGCTGGTTTTTTGAGAAGATCAATGAAATTGACAAAACTTTAGCAAGACTAACAAAGTAAAAAAGAGAAAAGAGGGGAAACGGACTTTGGCCCAGTGGTTAGGGCGTCCGTCTACCACATGGGAGGTCCACGGTTCAAGCCCCGGGTGTCCTTGACCCGTGTGGAGCTGGCCCATGTGCAGTGCTGATGCACGCAAGGAGTGCCATGCTACACAGGGGTGTCCCCCGCGTAGGGGAGCCCCATGCGCAAGGAGTGCACCCATAAAGAGAGCCGCCCAGCGCGAAGGAGGGAGCAGCCTGCCGACGAATGGCGCCGCCCACACTTCCCATGCCACTGACAACAACAGAAGCGGACAAAGAAACAAGACGCAGCAAAAAGACACAGAAAACAGACAACCGGGGGAGGGGAGGGGAATTAAATAAATAAAAATAAATCTTTAAAAAAAAAAGAGAGAGAGAAAAGATGCAAATACAGAAAATAAGAAATGAGAAAGGCGATATCACCACTGACCCCACAGAAATAAGGACTATCATAAGAGGGTACTTTGAAAAACTATATTCCAACAAAAATGACAATTTAGAGGAAATGGACAAATTCCTAGAAACACATAAGCAACCCATATTGACAAAAGAAGAAATTGATGATCTTAACAAACCAATCACAAGCAGAGAGATAGAATCAGTCATTAAAAATCTCCCAACTAAGAAGAGCCCAGGGACAGATGGCTTCACAGGTGAATTCTACAAAACATTCCAGAAAGAACTAATACCAATCCTGCTGTATCTATTCCAAAAAATTGAAACAGAAGGAACATTGCTGAACTCCTTCTATGATGCCAACATTACCTTAGTACCAAAGCCAAACAAAGACACCACAAGAAAGGAAAATTACAGACCAATTTCTCTAATGAACCTAGACGCAAAAATACTTAACAAAATACTTGCTAATCGTATTCAACAACACATTAAACGTATTATACACCACGACCAAATGGGATTTATTCCAGGTATGCAAGGATGGTTCAACATAAGAAAATCAATCAATGTAATACACCATATAAATAGAGTGAAGGAAAAAAATCACATGATTATATCTATAGATGCAGAAAAAGCATTTGACAAAATACAGCACACTTTCTTGATAAAAACACTCCAAAAGATTGGAATACAAGGAAATTTTTTTTAACATGATAAAGAGTATATACGAAAAACCTAAAGCCAACATTGTTTACAATGTAGAAATCCTAAAATCCTTCCCTCTAAACTCAGGAACAAGACAAGGATGCCCATTGTCTCTGCTCCTATTTAACATTGTCTTAGAAGTACTTGCTCGAGCACTGAGGCAAGAACCAGATATAAAAGGCATTCAAATTGGAAAGGAAGAAGTCAAAATTTCATTATTTGCAGATGACATGATTCTATACATAGAAAACCCTGAGAGATCTACAACAAAGCTTCTAGAACTCATAAATGAGTTAAGTAAAGTCGCAGGTTATAAGATCAATGCGCAAAAATCAGTGGCATTTCTGTACACCAATAATGAGCAAGACCAGGAGGAAATCAAGAACAAATACCATTCACAATAGTAACTAAAAAAATCAAATACTTAGGAATAAATTTAACTAAAGAGGTAAAAAACTTATACACTGAGAACTATACAAAACTGTTCAAGGAAATCAAAGAAGACCTAAATAAATGGGAGACTATTCCTTGTTCATGGATAGGAAGATTGAATATTATTAAGATGTCTATCCTACTAAAACTGATCTACACATTCAATGCAATCCCAATAAAAATCAACACAGCCTTCTTTAAGGAACTAGAAAAACTAACTATGAAATTTATTTGGAAAGGAAAGAAGCCCTGAATAGCCAAAGACATATTGAAAAAGAAAAACAGGGAAATGAACTTTGGCCCAGTGGTTAGGGCATCCGTCTACCATATGGGAGGTCCGTGGTTCAAACCCCGGGCCTCCTCGACCCGTGTGGAGCTGGCCATGCGCAGTGCTGATGCGCGCAAGGAGTGCCTTGCCACGCAAGGGTGTCCCCCATGTGGGGGAGCCCCCACACGCAAGGAGTGCGTCCGTGAGGAAAGCCACCCAGCATGAAAAGAAAGTGCAGCCTGCCCAGGAATGGCACCGCCCACACTTCCCGTGCCACCAATGACAACAGAAGCGGACAAAGAAACAAGACGCAGCAAATAGACACCAAGAACAGACAACCAGGGGAGGGGGGGAAATTAAATAAATAAATCTTTAAAAAAAAAAAAAGAAAGAAAGAAAAGTGAAATTGGAGGAATCACACTACCTGACTTCAAAACATACTACAAAGCTACAGTAGTGAAAACAGCAAGGTATTGGCATAAGGAGAGACACACAGACTGTGTGTGGAATCGAATTGAAAGCTCTGATATAGAACTTCACATATATAGCCATATAATATTTGATAAAGCCACCAAATCCTCAACTGGGAGAGAGTGGCCTATTCAACAAATGGTGCCTGGAGAATTGGATAGCCATATGAGGAAGAAAGAAAGAGGATTATCATCTCACACCTTACACAAAGATCAACTCAAGATGGATCAAAGACCTAAATATAAGAGCCAAGACCATAAACACCTTAGAAAGCAGGGCAGGGAAACATCTACAGGACCTTGTAATAGGAAATGGATTCATGAATATCACACCAAAAGCACAAGCAGCAAAAGAACTAATAGATAAATGGGACTTCCTCACAATTAAAGCCTTCTGCACCTCAAAGGAGTTTGTCAAGAAAGTAAAAAGGGAGCCCACAACAGTGGGAGAAAATATTTGGCAACCATTTACCTGATAAGAAACTTATAACTTGCATACATAAAGAACTCATAAATCTTGAAAATGAAAAGATAAACAACCCATTTAAAAAATGGGAAAAAGATTTAAACAGACAATTCTCCAAAGAAGAAATACAAATGGCTAAAAAGCACATGAAAAAGTGCTCCAAATCTCTAGCTATCAGGGAAATGCAAATCAAAACTACATTGAGATACCATCTTACACCCATAAGATTGGCAGCTATGAAAAAAACAGAAGAATACAAATGCTGGAGAGGATGTGAAGAAAGGGGAACACTCATCCACTGCTGGTGGGAATGCAGAAGGATCCAACCATTCTGGAGGTCAGTTTGGCGGTTTCTCAAAAAACTAACCATAGATTTGCCATATGACCCAGCAATACCACTGCTAGGTATATACCCAGCAGAACTGAAAACAAGGACACAAACTGATATATGTACACCAATGTTCATAGCAGCATTGTTCACTATCGCCAAAAGTTGGAATCAACCCAAATGCCCATCAACAGATGAATGGATCAATAAAATGTGGTATATACACACAATGGAATACTACTCGGCTGTAAGAACAAATACACTACAAACACACGTGATAACATGGATGAATCTTGAGAACCTTATGTTGAGTGAAGCAACCCAGGCATTGAAGGACAAATACTACATGACCTCAGTGATATGAAATAAGCAAGTTGCCTCAGAGAGCTAGAGACTGAAATCTCTTACAGGAAATCGGGGGGTGGAGGAAGGATATGAGCCGATATCTGCAGAGGTGGAATTTAAAACGAGATGGCGGTAAGTATGAACACAAAGAATAGATAAAATAGGGTCAAGGGGTTGCCTTTGGGTTAGGCTTTGCCGGTTTGAGGGGGGCTGGGGATGGGTGGATGGGTAATATTGCCCAATAGTGGGGGTAGGGAGGGGTAGCATACAAACATAGGAGAGTGTCAGGTATTGGTTGAGAGTAAAATGCCGAGAAAATCGTATCAAAATATAATTAAGAGGGTTACCTGTTTAGGATGCTTGGAGGGGATGGTCTGATGTGGGACGGGCTCCTGGGGAATGTCTGAATGCTCATTTTGCCAGAGTGGGTGGTACCTTTGGGTAGAGACCCAAGTAGTGAGAGTGGGGGTGGACCCACATCCTGGGGAGGACTAATGCCATCAAATAGAGGGAACTGTATCTCTCGAGAGAAAGGGTGGCTCCCAGGGAATTGGGGCAGTTGAGCAAGTTAAGCCCTGAACACTGTTGCAAGTATCTCTGGACGTGGCTCCTTGGGAAACAGAGGTTGGCTGTCACTGAGGGCACCAAGGGGATGGGAAAATGGATGTTAAATATGTGCACCCAAGGTAAATGGGGGGTAAGAGAGGAGTTTCGCGAGAGTACACAAGGATGGATATAAAACATGTAATATTACACCATAAACATATAGGGGATGACAGACTGATAATGTAAACCATAATGTAAAACATAGGATAACTAGAAATTTAGAAAACTGTGTGTCCTAAAGTATGCACCACAATGTAAGCACAGATGTCACCTTGTTTGAAAGCTATTGTCTCAGACTCTGTACATCACTTTAAGTAAATATGATGTGAATAGGTTGTAAGAGTTCAACAGTGGCAGCGGAGGAATACTGTTATAGGATACTATTGACAGGTGATATATGGCTGACAGGGAGCTATACAGGGCATATGTCCAGGGTGCATGGTAATGTTTGGATAAACTCATAGTGGCAACAATTAAAAACTACAGCTGGGGGGGGTACTGGGTTCCTGGCGGGGGGTACTCTGTCGTGGTCCCTAGGGGAGCAGCAGCAGTCCCCCAGGTGCAGCGGCAAGGACCGGGAAGGAATGAGGGTCCAACAGTGAGCCCCTGATACTAATGACTATGCTTGTGAGCCTATATGCCTGTAATAAGAACAAGGCCTAGAGCAGCACTGTGCCTGGGAATTTCCTCCTGACAGCCTTCATGATACTCAAATGTGGCCAGTCTCGAAGCCAAACTCAGCATGTAAATGCAATGCCTTCCCCCCAGTGTGGGACATGACACCCGGGGATGAGCCTCCCTGGCACCGAGGGATCACTATTAACCAGCAACTGATTATGCAACTGGAAAATGACCTTGAATTGAAGGTTTGATGCGGATCAGCAAATATCCCTGTCTACATATAATAACATGACTTCAAAATGCTGTTTGACCTAATGTAAGGGGGAAATGGAAAGGAGAAATGAGTTTATATGGCTACGGGTCTCTAAAAAGAGTCTGGAGGCTGTCAGAAGGATTGCCCTTATGCACAACTGAGCAGAGTCTAAGAGACAGATAAAGTAGATACAATCCCCAGGTACTGGTTCCTTGGAGGGCTAAAGAGACCCACGGGTTCTATGGTCATGGCAGATGGGGTTCACTGCCATGTCAGATGGCCCTTCTTTGGAGCTGGTGTTTCTGCGTGATAAAACTGGACTCAGATGGGATCTCTTTTCATAAGACTTTCATGCTACTTTACTGGAATTGCAGTTGGTGTTGGGGTTTAAGATATATTTAGGGAATTTGAATCTCTGGCCTGACAGTGTGATGGCCGGGCCCTGAGCCTTGGCAGACTCCAGCTTCTACAATCTGATTTATTGTACTCACCTCACTCAGCTAAGATGGAGTTGAAGAAGGACAGCCACCACACCATGGAGCCTAGAGTGCCTACAACTGAGAACAGGGGGATTGCATCCAGTATCCATGTGGAATCTGAGCCTCCTCTTAACAGGGAGGTGCAACGGACACAGCCAATCCAAGGTCCACAGAGAAAAGGTGGCTTTGGAGTGGGAAAAGCAGACATGGTGGCTGATGGGTGTGGGGAGTGGCAGGAGGAGATGAGATGTGGGGGCGCCTTTGGGACTTGGGGTTACCCTGGATGGTGCTTCAGGGGCAATAACCGGACATTGTGGGTCCTCCCAGGGCCCACTGGATGAAGTGGGGGAGAGTGTGGGATATGGTGTGGATCATTGACCATGGGGTGCAGAGATGTCCGGAGATGTACTTACCGGGTACGATGGATGTGTCATGATGATGGGGGTGAGTGTTGCTGGTGGGGAGTGATGGGGGGGGGGTTGAATGGGACCTCATTTTTTTTAATGTAATATTTTCACAAAATCAATAAAAAAAAAGAAAAAAATTCATGTAGCAAATGATAAGGATACTTTTTTTCACATATTACAAAATTTAACCCAGTTAATTGGTGGAAAGCACAGCATTTCCTGTCAGTTTTAGGAATAGGGCTAAACATATTTGTTCTATTGCTCATGATTCTTGCCTGTGCCGGACAGTGCTTTCAAAGAAAATTACAAAGTGCAACAGCCATGGGACATGCAAATAATCTGGTGCTAGCCAAAGCACTTCCATAATCTCCCTAAGTCAAAGAGCTTGGTGGGTAGTCAATGATGAGTAAGACTTTTGAGAGAAGGGCAACCTAAGACAGGCATGGTCACCTCAAGTAAAACAAAAAGGGGGGGAGGTGGACTTGGTCCAGTGGTTAGGGTGTCCGTTTACTACATGGGAGGTCCGCAATTCAAGCCCTGGGCCTCCTTGACCCATGTGGAGCTGGCCCATGTGCAGTGCTGATGCGTGCAAGGAGTGCCGTGCCATGCAGGGGTGTTTCCCACATAGGGTAGCCCCATGTGCAAGGAGTGCACCCCATAAGGAGAGCTGGCCAGTGTGAAAGAAAGTACAGCCTGCCCAGGAATGGTTCCACACACATGGAGAGTTGACACAACAAGATGACACAACAAAAAGAAACACAGATTCCTGGTGCCACTGACAACAACAGAAGTGGACAAAGAAGATGCAGCAAATAGACACAGAGAACAGACAATGGTGTGGGGGAAGGGGAGAGAAATAAATAACTAAACAAGCAAATAATAAAACAAAAAGGGAAATTTTGGAAACTGAAGCACAGTGGTCTCACAAGGAGAGACATGCTATTTCCATGGCTATGCTTGCAACCTAAGGAATTCGGTAATAAATAGTTCCCAGCAAACAGGAAGAAGCTGTTAAAGGCTGAAAGAAAAGATGAGCACATACCTTTTGTAGTAAATTGAACACTTAGACTTTGTACCTTGAGATAAGATTTTTTGAATTCCTTAGACTATGAGTAATGCTCATAGTTAACTGTATGTTGCTGCTTGTTCTCATGTAGACTGAGGTATATATAGAGCCCCGTGTAAACAATAAAGTTGTCTGATGAGTCTCTACTAATGGACCCCCTGATCCCAGCTCTCTCACTTTCTTCCATTCTTCTTTTTCTTTCATTCCTGATACCCTTTGGGCCCAAATCTCCAACACTCCCCATGTCACCAATGAGGGATTTTAATAGTTATATTTAGATTTTCATAAACTTGAAATGATAAGTTTAATTGTAATTGGGTATAATGTGAAAGTTGGAGGTGGTAGAGATTGTATAAAGTACATTTAAAGATGTTTAAAGGGTCCTTTTTGCAGGGTATTTGATACCTCTTGAACTTTCAGTTTTACAGAATGTCTGTCTGTCCGTCTGTCCGTCCATCTGTCCATCCGTCCATCTGTCCATCCGTCCATCCATCTGTCCGTCCATCTGTCCATCTGTCTGTCTGTCCGCCCATCCATCTGTCCATCTGTCCGTCCGTCTGTCCTTCCGTCCGTCTGTCTGTCCATCTGTCCGTCCATCCATCCATCCGTCTGTCCTCCTGTCTGTCTGTCCATCCTCCAGTCTGTCTGTCCTCCTGTCTGTCTGTCCGTCCTCCTGTCTGTCTGTCCTCCTGTCTGTCTGTCCGTCCTCCTGTCTGTCTGTCCATCCTCCTGTCTCTGTCCTCCTGTCTGTCTGTCCGTCCGTCTGTCCATCTGTCTGTCCTCCTGTCTCTCTGTCTGTCCATCTATCTGCCTGCCTGTCCATCTGTCTGCCTGCCTGTCCATCTGTTTGCCTGCCCACCTGTCCACCCACCCGCCCGCCTGCCTGCCTGTCTGTCTCTGAGACTAATAAACTTGTCTGTGCTGATTTCTCTTCTGAAACCATGGAGGCAAGAAGGCAGTGGTATGATATAGTCAAGGTACTAAAGGAAAAAAATTTCCAACCAAGAATACTCTATCCAGCTAAACTAGCATTCAAACATGATGGAGAGTTCAAAATATTCGCAGACAAACAGAAACTGAAAGAGTATTCCAACAAGAAACCTCCCCTTCAAGAAATTCTAAAGGGAGTTCTGAAGGAAGAAAGGAAAAAACAGGAAAGGCAGAGTTGGAGGAGAGTATAAGACCAACAACAACAACAAAAAAGAAAAAAATATATATACAAACAAAATATGACAAACACAAATCCAATCAAAATATGGCTAACACAAATAATTCCTTGATAGTAATAACACTGAATGTCAACGGATTAAACTCACCTATCAAAAGATTCAGACTGGGACATTGGATAAGGAAATATGACCCATCCCTATGCTGTCTACAAGAGACACATCTTAGACCCAGAGACGCATGGAGATTGAAAGTGAATGGCTGGAAAACAATCATACAAGCTAACAATAACCAAAAGAAGGCAGGAGTAGCTATATTAATATCAGACAAAATAGACTTTAAATGTGAAACAATTGTGAGAGACAAAGAAGGATAATACATTTTACTGAAAGGGAAAATCTGTCAAGAAGATCGAACAATCATAAATATCTATGCCCCTAACAAGGGTGCCTCTAAATACGTCAAGGCAAATGCTGGAAAAAATAAGTGAAAGAATAGATACATCTACAATTATAGTGGGGGATTTTAATACACCACTATCAACTCTGGACAGAACATCTCAAAAGAGAATCACCAAAGAAACAAAACATCTGAATAGTATATTAGAGGAGCTGGATCTAATAGACATATATAGATCGCTACACCCAAACACAGCAGGATATACATTTTTCTCAAGCGCACATGGATCATTCTCCAAGATAGATCATATGCTAGGCCACAGAGAAAGGCTGAACGAATTCAGAAAGATTGAAATCATACAAAACATTATCTCTGACCACAGTGGAGTCAAGCTGGAGATTTGCAAGGGACAGAAGCCCAGATTTCACACCATGATTTGGAAATTAAACAGCACAATCTTAGAAAAACAGTGGGTCAAAGAGGAAATCTCAAAAGAAATCAATGACTACCTTGAATCAAATGATAATGATAACACAACATACCAAAATTTATGGGATGCAGCAAAAGCAGTACTGAGAGGGAAGTTTATAGCCATAAATTCATATATCAAAAAAAAAGAAAGAGCAAAAATTGAAGAACTAACTGCACATTTGAAGGAATTAGAAAAACAACAACAAAGTAACCCAACAGGAAGAAGAAGGAAGGACATAACAAAGATAAGAGCAGAACTAAATGAAATAGAAAATAAGAAAGCACTTGAAAAGATAAACGAGACCAAGAGCTGGTTTTTTGAGAAGATCAATGAAATTGACAAACCTTTAGCAACACTAACAAAGAAAAAAAGAGAGAAGATGCAAATACACAAAATAAGAAATGAGAAAGGCGATATCACCACTGACCCCACAGAAATAAAGACTATCATAAGAGGATATTTTGAAAAACTATATTCCAACAGAAATGACAATCTAGAGGAAATGGACAAATTCCTAGAAACACATAAGCAGCCCATATTGACAAAAGAATAATTTGATGATCTTAACAAACCAATCACAAGCAGAGAGATAGAATCAGTTATTAAAAATCTTCCAACTAAGAAGAGCCCAGGGCCAGATGGCTTCACAGGTGAATTCTACAAAACATTCCAGAAAGAACTGACACCAATCCTGCTGAAACTATTCCAAAAAATCGAAACAGAAAGAACATTACCCAACTCCTTCCATGATGCCAACATTACCCTAGTACCAAAGCCAAACAAAGACATCACAAGAAAGGAAAATTACAGACCAATTTCTCTAAAGAACCTAGATGCCAAAATACTTAACAAAATACTTGCTAATCGTATTCAACAACACATTAAACGTATTATACACCATGACCAAGTGGGATTCATCCCAGGTATGCAAGGATGGTTCAACATAAGAAAATTAATCAACGTAATAAACCATATAAACAGATTGAAGGAAAAAAATCACATGATTATATCTATTGATGCAGAAAAAGCATTTGACAAAATACAGCACCCTTTCTTGATAAAAACACTCCAAAAGATTGGAATACAAGGAAATTTTTTGAACATGATAAAGAGTATATATGAAAAACCTAAAGCCAATATTGTTTACAATGGAGAAATCCTAGACTCCTTCCCTCTAAACTCAGGAACAAGACAAGGATGCCCACTGTCTCCGCTCCTATTTAACATTGTCTTAGAAGTACTTGCTCGAGCACTGAGGCAAGAACCATAAATAAAAGGCATTCAAATTGGAAAGGAAGAGGTCAAAATTTCATTATTTGCAGATGACATGATCCTATACATAGAAAACCCTGAGAGATCTACAACGAAGATTCTAGAACTCATAAATGAGTTTAGTAAAGTCGCAGGTTATAAGATCAATGCGCAAAAATCAGTAGCATTTCTGTACACCAATAATGAGCAAGATCAGGAGGAAATCAGGAAACAAATACCATTCACAATAGTAAATAAAAAAATCAAATACTTAGGAATAAATTTAACTAAAGAGGTAAAGAACTTATACACTGAGAACTATACAAGATTGTTCAAGGAAATCAAAGAAGACCTGAATAAATGGAAGACTATTCCTTCTTCATGGATAGGAAGACTGAACATTATTAAGATGTCTATCCTACCAAAACTGATCTACACATTCAATGCAATCCCAATAAAAATCAATGCAGCCTTCTTTAAGGAACTAGAAAAACTAACTATGAAATTTATTTAGAAAGGAAAGAGACCCCGAATAGCCAAAGACATACTGAAAAAGAAAAACGAAATTGGAGGAATCACACTACCTGACTTCAAAACATACTATAAAGCTATGGTGGTGAAAACAGCATGGTATTGGCATAAGGAGAGACACATAGACCAATGGAATCGAATTGAAAGCTCTGATATAGAACCTCACATATACAGCCACATAATATTCAATAAAGCCACCAAACCCTCTCAATTGGGAGAGAGTGGCCTATTCAACAAATGGTGTCTGGAGAACTGGATAGCCATATGTAGAAGAATGAAAGAGGATTACCATCTCACACCTTATACAAAGATCAACTCAAGATGGATCAAAGACCTAAATTTAAGAGCCAAGACCATAAAAACCTTAGAAAGCAGTGTAGGGAAACATCTACAGGACCTTGTAATAGGAAATGGATTTATGAATATCTCACCAAAAGCACGAGCAGCAAAAGAACTAATAGATAAATGGGACTTCCTCAAAATTAAAGCCTTCTGCACCTCAAAGGAGTTTGTCAAGAAAGTAAAAAGGGAGCCCACACAGTGAGAGAAAATATTTGGCAATCATATATCTGATAAGAAACTTATAACTTGCATATATAAAGAACTCCTATATCTTGAAAATAAAAAGATAAACAACCCATTTAAAAAATGGGAAAAAGACTTAAACAGACACTTCTCCGAAGAAGAAATACAAATGGCAAGAAAGCACATGAAAAAATGTTCCAAATCTCTAGCTATCAGGGAAATGCAAATCAAAACTACAATGAGATACCATCTTACACCCATAAGATTGGCAGCTATGAAAAAAACAGAAGAATACAAGTGCTGGAGAGGATGTGAAGGAAGGGGAACACTCATCCACTGCTGGTGGGAATGCAGAAGGATCCAACCATTCTGGAGGACAGTATGGCGGTTTCTCAAAAAAACTAGCCATAGATTTGCCAGATGACCCAGCAATACCACTGCTGGGTATATACCCAGCAGAACTGAAAACAAGGACACAAACTGATATATGTACACCGATGTTCATAGCAGCATTGTTCACTATTGCCAAAAGTTGGAATCAACCCAAATGCCCATCAACAGATGAGTGGATCAATAAAATGTGGTATATACACACAATGGAATACTACTCGGCTGTAAGAACAAACACACTACAAACACATGTGATAACATGGATGAATCTTGAGAACCTTATGTTGAGTGAAGCAACCCAGACATGGAAGGACAAATACTACATGACCTCAATGATATGAAATAAACAAGCTGCCCTAGATAGCAAGAGACTGAACGATAGGCCTACAGGAAATCGGAGGGTGGAGGAAGGATATGAGCTGATGTCTGCAGGGGTGGAATTTAAGACGAGATGGTGGTAAGTATGAACACAAAGAAGAGATAAAAGGGGGGCAAGGGGTTGCCTTTGGTTGGGGCTTGACGGGTTTGAGGGTGGCTGGGGAGGGACGCATGGGTAACGTTGCCCAAAAGTGGGGGGAGGGAGGGGTAGCATATGAACACAGGAGAGGGTCAGGAGGTGGTGGAGAGTAAAATGCCGAGAAAATCATATCAAAATATAATAAAGAGGGTTACCTGTTTAGAATGCTCGGAGGGGAGGGTCTGATGCAGGACTGGCTCCTGGGGAATGTCTAAATGTTCATTCTGCCAGAGTGGGTGACACCATGCGGTGGAATCCCAAGTAGTGAGAGTGGGGGTGGACCCACATCCTGGGGAGGACTAATGCCATCAAATAGAGGGAACTGTATCCCTCAAGAGGAAGGGTGGCTCCCAGGGCATTGGGGCAGTTGAGCAAGTTAGGCCCTGAACACTATTCCATCTATCTCTGGAAGTGGCTCCTCAGGAAATGGAGGTTGGCTGTCACTGTGGGCACCAAGGTGGAAGGGAAAATGGACGTTAAATGTGTGGAACCAAAGTAAATGGGGGGCAAGAGAGGAGTTTCTTGAGAGTACACAAGGATGGATATAAAACATGTAATATTACACCATAACATATAGGAGATGACAGACTGATAATGTAAACCATAATGTAAAACATAGGATAACTAAAAATGTAAAGAACTGTGTATCCTAAAGTATGCACCATAATGTAAGCACAGATGTTACCTCGTTAGAAAGCTAATATCTCAGACTCTGTACATCACCTTAAGTAAATATGATATGAATAGGGCGTAAGAGTATCACTGTGGAAGGGGAAAGGTTTTCTGGTGGATGTGTGGGAGTGCTGTATATTATATATATGCATTACTGTGGTCTACGACTCCTGTGAAGAAATGCTGAATAATTAGGGGAAAAAAAAAAAAAAAAAGGATAGGATGTGGAATTTTTTCAAATCAACATTCTTTATCTAAGTTCTTTATCTAACTTTATCCAAGTTCTTTATCTATCCTTTAAACCCATCGCTATATGCCATTCCCTAGTAAGGGACCATGACATTATATTGGGCTTCAAATTTCGGGGAGTTCTGGATCACAGAGTGTTTCAACAATGGCAATGGAGGGATACTGGTATGGGATACCAATGACAGGTGATATATGGCTGACAGGGAGCTGTACAGAACATATGTCCAGGGTGCATGGTAATGTTTGGATATACTCATAGTGGCAACAATTAAAAACCACAGCAGGGGGGGTACTGGGTTTCTGGCCAGTGGTGCTCTGTTGTGGTCCCTAGGGGAGCAGTGACAGTCTCCCAGGTACAGCGGCGGGGACTGGGAGGGAGTGAGGGTTCAACAGTGAGCTCCTGATGCTAATGACTATGCTTGTGAGCTGATAAGCCTAAAATAAGAACAAGGCCTAGAGCAACATTGTGCCTGGGAATTTCCTCCTGTCAGCCTTCATGTTACTCAAACGTGGCCAGTCTCGAAGCCAAACTCAGCATGTAAATGCAATGCCTTCCCCCCAGCGTGGGACATGACACCTGGGGATGAGCCTCCCTGGCACCGAGGGACCACTATCAACTACCTACTGATAATGCAACTGGAAAATGACCTTAAACGGAAGGTTCAATGCGGATCAGCAGAATATCCCTGTCTACATAAAATAACATGACTTTAATGTGCTGTTTGACCTAAAGTAAGGGGGAAATGGAAAGGAGAAATGAGTTTATATGGCTACGAGTTTCTAAAAAAGAGTCTGGAGGCTGGCAGAAGGATTGCCCTCATGCACAACTGAGCAGAGTCAGAGAGACAGATAAAGCAGATACAACCCCCAGATATTGGTTCCTTTGAGGGCTAAAGAGACCCATGGGAGTTATGGTCATGGCCGATGGGGTTAACTACCAGGTCAGATGGCCCCTCTTTGGAAATGGTGTTTATGTGTGATGAATCTGGACTCAGATGGGATCTTCCTTCATAAGACTTTCATGCTAATGTGCTGGAGGTGCAGTTAATGTTGGGGTTTAAGATATATTTAGGGGATTTGAATCTCTGCACTGACAATGTGATAGCCAGGTCCTGAGCCTCAACAGACTCCAGCACCTACAATCTGATTTATTGGACTTACCACACTCAGCTAAGATGGAGTTGAAGAGGGACAACCACCACGCCATGGAGCCTAGAGTGATTACAACTGATAGTGGGAGGATTTCATCCAGCATCCATGTGGAATCTGAGCCTCCTCTTGACATAGAGGTGCAATGGACACAACCAATCCAATGTCCACATAGAAGAGCTGGCATTGGATTGGGAAAAGTGGACATGGTGGCTGATGGGTATGGGGAAAGGCAGGAAGAGATGAGAGGTGGAGGCATCTTTGGGACATGGAGCTGCCCTGGATGGTGCTTCAGGGGCAATCACCGGACATTGTAAATCCTCACAGGGCCCACTGGATGGAATGGAGGAGAGTATGGGCCATGATGTGGACCATTGACTATGAGGTGCAGAGGTGCCCAAAGATGTACTTAACAAATCCAATGGATGTGTCATGATGATGGGAATGAGTGTTGCTGGGGGGGGGGGAGGTGGGGTGAGGGAGTGGGGTTGAATGGGACCTCACATATATATTTTTAATGTAATATTATTACAAAGTCAATAAAAAAAATCTGTAACTCTTTATGGAATTCATAAAATAAAATAAAAAAAAAAAGAAAACCATCACATACAAGGGAAGCTCAATTAGATTAAGTGCTGATTTCTCATCTGAAACCATGGAGGCAAGAAGGCAGTGGTATGATATAGTCAAGGTACTAAAGGAAGAAAATTTCCAACCAAGAATACTCTATCCAGCTAAACTAGCATTCAAACATGATGGAGAGTTCAAAATATTCGCAGACAAACAGAAACTGAAAGAGTATACCAACAAGAAACCTCCCCTTCAAGAAATTCTAAAGGGAGTTCTGCAGGAAGAAAGGAAAAAACAGGAAAGGCAGAGTTGGAGGAGAGTATAAGAGCAACAACAACAACAAAGACAAAAAAAATACAAACAAAATATGACAAACACAAATCCAATCAAAATATGGCTAACACAAATAAATCCTTGAAAGTAATAACACTGAATGTCAATGGATTAAACTCACCTATCAAAAGATTCAGGGGGGTGGGGTTGAATGGGACCTCACATATATATTTTTAATGTAATATTAATGTAATTAATGTAATTAATGTAATTAATGTAACAAAGTCAATAAAAAAAATAAATTTAAAAAAAAAAAAAAGATTCAGACTGGGACATTGGATAAGGAAATATGACCCATCTGTATGCTGTCTACAAGAGACACATCTTAGACCCAGAGTCGCATGGAGATTGAAAGTGAATGGCTGGAAAACAATCATACAAGCTAACAATAACCAAAAAAATGCAGGACTAGCTATATTAATATCAGACAAAATAGACTTTAAATGTGAAAGAATTGTGAGAGACAAAGAAGGATACTACATTTTAGTGAAAGGGAAAATCTGTCAAGAAGATCAAACAATCATAAATATTTATGCCCCTAACAAGGATGCCTCTAAATACGAGAGGCAAATGGGGGAAAAGCTAAGTGAAACAATAGATACATCTACAATTATAGTGGGGGATTTTAATACACCACTATCAACTCTGGACAGAACATCTCAAAAGAGAATCACCAAAGAAACAAAACATCTGAACAGTATATTAGAGGAGCTGGATCTAATAGACATATATAGATCGCTACACCCAAACACAGCAGGATATACATTTTTCTCAAGTGCACATGGATCATTCTCCAAGATAGACCATATGCTAGGCCACAAAGAAAGGCTGAATGAATTCAGAAAGATTGAAATCATACAAAACAATATCTCTGACCACAGTGGAGTCAAGCTGGAGATTTGCAAGGGACAGAAGCCCAGATTTCACACCATGATTTGGAAATTAAACAGCACACGCTTAGAAAAACAGTGGTCAAAGAGGAAACCTCAAAAGAAATCAATGACTACCTTGAATCAAATGATAATGATAACACAACATACCAAAATTTATGGGATGCAGCAAAAGCAGTACTGAGAGGGAAATTTATAGCCATAAATTCATATATCAAAAAAGAAGAAAGAGCAAAAATCGAAGAACTAACTGCACATTTGAAGGAATTAGAAAACAACAACAAAGTAACCCAACAGGAAGAAGAAGGAAGGAAATAACAAAGATAAGAGCAGAACTAAATGAAATAGAAAATAAGAAAGCACTTGAAAAGATAAACAAGACCAAGAGCAGGTTTTTTGAGAAGATCAACAAAATTGACAAACCTTTAGTGAGACTAACAAAGAAAAAAAGAGAAAAGATGCAAATACACAAAATAAGAAATGAGAAAGGCGATATCACCACCGACCCCACAGAAATAAAGACTATCATAAAAGGATAATTTGAAAAAATATATTCCAACAAAAATGACAATCTAGAGGAAATGGACAAATTCCTAGAAACACATAAGCAGCCTATATTGACAAAAGAAGAAATTGATGATCTTAACAAACCAATCACAAGCAGAGAGATAGAATCGGTTATTAAAAATCTCCCAACTAAGAAGAGCCCAGGGCCAGATGGCTTCACAGGTGAATTCTACAAAACATTCCAGAAAGAACTGACACCAATCCTGCTGAAACTATTCCAAAATATTGAAACAGAAAGAACATTGCCTAACTCCTTCTATGATGCCAACATTACCCTAGTACAAAAGCCAAACAAAGACATCACAAGAAAGGAAAATTACAGACCAATTTCTCTAATGAACCTAGACACAAAAATACTTAACAAAATACTTGCTAATCATATTCAACAACACATTAAACGAATTATACAGCATGACCAAGTGGGATTCATCCCAGGTATGCAAGGATGGTTCAACATAAGAAAATCAATCAACGTAATACACCATATAAAGAGATTGAAGGAAAAAAATCACATGATTATATCTATAGATGCAGAAAAAGCATTTGACAAAATACAGCACCCCTTCTTGATAAAAATACTCCAAAAGATTGGAATACAAGGAAATTTTTTGAACATGATAAAGAGTATATATGAAAAACCTAAAGCCAATATTGTTTACAATGGAGAAATCCTAGACTCCTTCCCTCTAAACTCAGGAACAAGACAAGGATGCCCACTGTCTCCGCTCCTATTTAACATTGTCTTAGAAGTACTTGCTCGAGCACTGAGGCAAGAACCAGAAATAAAAGGCATTCAAATTGGAAAGGAAGAAGTCAAAATTTCATTATTTGCAGATGACATGATCTTATACATAGAAAACCCTGAGAAATCTACAACAAAGCTTCTAGAACTCATAAATGAATTTAGTAAAGTCACAGGTTATAAGATCAATGCGCAAAAATCAGTAGCATTTCTGTACACCAATAATGAGCAAGATCAGGAGGAAATCAAGAAACAAATACCATTCACAATAGTAAATAAAAAAATCAAATACTTAGGAATAAATTTAACTAAAGAGATAAAAAACTTGTACACCGAGAACTATACAAGACTGTTCAAGGAAATCAAAGAAGACCGAAATAAATGGAAGAATATTCTTTGTTCATGGATAGGAAGACTGAATATTATTAAGATGTCTGTCCTACCAAAACTGATCTACACATTCAATGCAATCCCAATAAAAATCAACACAGCCTTCTTTAAGGAACTAGAAAAACTAACTATAAAATTTATTTGGAAAGGACAGAGACCCCAAATAGCCAAAGACATACTGAAAAAGAAAAACGAAATTGGAGGAATCACACTACCTGACTTCAAAACATACTACAAAGCTACGGTGGTGAAACAGCATGGTATTGGCATAAGGAGAGACACACAGACCAATGGAATCGAATTCAAAGCTCTGATATAGAACCTCACATATACAGCCACATAATATTCATTAAAGCCACCAAACCCTCTCAACTTGGAGAGAGTGGCCTATTCAACAAATGGTGTCTGGAGAACTAGATAGCCATGTGTAGAAGAATGAAAGAGGATTACCATCTCACACCTTATACAAAGATCAACTCAAGATGGATCAAAGACCTAAATATGAGAGCCAAGACCATAAAAACCTTAGAAAACAGTGTAGGGAAACATCTACAGGACCTTGTAATAGGAAATGGATTTATGAATATCTCACCAAAAGAACTAATAGATAAATGGGACTTCCTCAAAATTAAAGCCTTCTGCACCTCAAAGGAGTTTGTCAAGAAAGTAAAAAAGGAGCCCACACAGTGGGAGAAAATATTTGGCAACCATATATCTGATAAGAAACTTATAACTTGCCTATATAAAGAACTCCTATATCTTGAAAATAAAAAGATAAACAACCCATTTAAAAAATGGGAAAAAAGACTTAAAAAGACACTTCTCCAAAGAAGAAATACAAATGGTTAAAAAGCACATGAAAAAATCTTCCAAATCTCTAGCTATCAGGGAAATGCAAATCAAAACCACAATGAGATACCATCTTACACCCATAAGATTGGCAGCTATGAAAAAAACAGAAGAATACAAATGCTGGAGAGGATGTGAAGAAAGGGGAACACTCATCCACTGCTGGTGGGAATGCAGAAGGATCCAACCATTCTGGAGGACAGTATGGCGGTTTCTCAAAAAACTAGCCATAGATTTGCCATATGACCCAGCAGTACCACTGCTGGGTATATACCCAGCAGAACTGAAAACAAGGACACAAACCAATATATGTACACCAATGTTCATAGCAGCATTGTTCACTATCGCCAAAAGTTGGAATCAACCCAAATGCCCATCAACAGATGAGTGGATCAATAAAATGTGGTATATACACACAATGGAATACTACTCGACTGTAAGAACAAATACACTACAAACACATGTGATAACATGGATGAATCTTGAGAACCTTATGTTGAGTGAAGCAACCCAGACATTGAAGGACAAATACTACATGACCTCAATGATATGAGATAACCAAGCTGCCCTGGATAGCAAGAGACTGAACGATAGGCTTAAAGGAAATCGGAGTGTGGAGGAAGGATGTGAGCCGATGTCTGCAGGGGTGGAATTTATGACGAGATGGTGGTAAATATGAACACAAAGAAGAGATAAAATGGGGCCAAGTGGTTGCCTTTGGTTGGGGCTTTGCGGGTTTGAGGGTGGCTGGGGATGGGCGGATGGGTAATATTGCCCAAAAGTGGGGGGAGGGAGGGGTAGCATACAAACATAGGAGAGTGTCAGGTGTTGGTGGAAAGTAAAATGCCGAGAAAATCGTATCAAAATATAATTAAGAGGGTTAACTGTTTAGAACGCTCGGAGGGGATGGTCTGATGCGGGACGGGCTCCTGGGGAATGTCTAAATGCTCATTCTGCCAGAATGGGTGACACCATGGGGTAGAAACCCAAGTAGTGAGAGTGGGGGTGGACCCACATCCTGGAGAGGACTAATGCCATCAAATAGAGGGAACTGTATCCCTCGAGAGAAAGGGTGGCTCCCAGGGCATTGGGGCAGTTGAGCAAGTTAGGCCCTGAACACTACTCCATCTATCTCTGGACGTGGCTCCTCGGGACATGGAGGTTGGCTGTCACTGTGGGCACCAAGGTGGAAGGGAAAATGGACGTTAAATGTGTGGAACCAAGGTAAATGGGGGGTAAGAGAGGAGTTTCGTGAGAGTACACAAGGACAGATATAAAACATGTAATATTACACCATAACATATAGGAGATGACAGACTGATAATGTAAACCATAATGTAAAACATAGGATAACTAAGAATTTAGAAAACTGTGTATCCTAAAGTATGCACCACAATGTAAGCACAGATGTCACCTTGTTTGAAAGCTATTGTCTCAGACTCTGTACATCACGTTAAGTAAATATGATGTGAATAGGGTGTAAGAGTATCGCTGTGGAAGGGAAAAGGTTTTCTGGTGGATGTATGGGAGTGCTGTATATTACATATATGCAGTGCTGTGGTCTAGGGTGCCTGTGAAGAGAAGTTCAATAATTAGGGGAAGAAAAAAAAAAAGAAAAAGATAGGATGTAGAATTTTTTCCAAGTCAACATGTATTCTTTATCTAACCTTTAAACCCATCGCTATATGCCATTTCCTAGTAAGGGACCCTGACATTATATTGGGCTTCAAATTTCAGTGAGTTCTGGATCACAGAGTGGCTCAACAATGGCAATGGAGGAATACTGGTATGGGATACCATTGACAGGTGATATATGGCTGACAGGGAGCTGTACAGAACATATGTCCAGGATGCATGGTAATGTTTGGGTATACTCATAGTGGCAACAATTAAAAACCACAGCAGGGGGGGTACTGGGTTCCTGGCCATTGGTGCTCTGTTGTGGTCCCTCGGGAAGCAGCGACAGTCTCCCAGGTGCAGCGGTGGGGACCGGGAGGGAGTGAGGGTTCAACAGTGAGCCTCTGGCACTAATGACTATGCTTATGAGCGGATAAGCCTAAAATAAGAACAAGGCCTAGAGCAGCATTGTGCCTGGGAATTTCCTCCTGTCAGCCTTCATGTTACTCAAATGTGGGCAGTCTCGAAGCGAAACTCAGCATGTAAATGCAATGCCTTCCCCCCAGTGTGGGACATGACACCCAGGGATGAGCCTCCCTGGCACTGTGGGATCACTATCAACTACCAACTGATGATGCAACTGGAAAATGACCTTGTATGGAAGGTTCAATGTGGATCAGCAGAATATCCCTGTCTACATAAAATAACATGACTTTAAAATGCTGTTTGACCTAAAGTAAGGGGGAAATGGAAAGGAGAAATGAGTTTATATGGCTACTAGTCTCTAAAAAAGACTCTGGAGGCTGTCAGAAGGATTGCCCTTATGCACAACTTAGCAGAGTCTAAGAGACAGATAAAGCAGATACAACCCCCAGGTATTGGTTCCTTTGAGGGCTAAAGAGACCCATGGGCATTATGGTCATGGCAGATGGGGTTAACTACCAGGTCAGATGGCCCCTCTTTGGAAATGGTGTTTATGTGTGATGAATCTGGACTCAGATGGGATCTCTCTTCATAAGACTTTCATGCTAATGTGCTGGAGTTGCAGTTAGTGTTGGGGGTTAAGATATATTTAGGGGATTTGAATCTCTGGACTGACAATGTGATAGCCAGGTCCTGAGCCTCAACAGACTCCAGCACCTACAATCTGATTTATTGGACTTACCACACTCAGCTAAGATGGAGTTGAAGAAGGACAACCACCACACCATGGAGCCTAGAGTGATTACAACTGAAAGTGGGAGGATTGCATCCAGCATCCATGTGGAATCTGAGCCTCCTCTTGACATAGAGGTGCAACAGACACAATCAATCCAATGTCCACATAGAAAAGGTAGCATTGGATTGGGAAAAGTGAACATGGTGGCTGATGGGTATGGGGAAAGGCAGGAAGAGATGAGAAGTGGAGGCATCTTTGGGACATGGAGCTGCCCTGGATGGTGCTTCAGGGGGAATCACCGGACATTGTAAATCCTCACAGGGCCCACTGGATGGAATGGGGGAGAGTATGGGCCATGATGTGGACCATTGACCATGAGGTGCAAAGGTGCCCAAAGATGTACTTACCAAATGCAATGGATGTGTCATGATGATGGGAATGAGTTTTGCTGGGGGGAGAGAGGTGGGGTGGGGGTAGTGGGGTTGAATGGGACCTCATATATATATATATTTTTAATGTAATATTATTACAAAGTCAATAAAAAAAAATAGAGTGAATTAGGTCAGACCAGAAGGAAAAATATTGTATGCTCTAATGGATGTGAAATAGTTCGAATAAGCAAATTAGTAGATTCTGAAACTAGAATATGTTTTACCAGGCACCTAAAATCTGTTTAACTAGTTTCTCTTTTAGGTGATATACAGCTTTAGTAAAAAATGGTGTTGTTGATAACACAACGTTTTGAATGTAATTAACACCACTAAAATATATAGTTGAATGTGGTTGAAAGGAGAAATTTTAGGTTGTGTATATATTACCAGGATAAAAATATTTAAGAAACCCTAAGACTGTACAACACAAACTAATGTAAACTATGGACTCCAGTTAATAAATAGTACAATTATAATCATATTCTTTCATCAATTGTAACAAAGTTTCCACACTACTAATGCAAAGTGTTAACAATAAGGAAAACTGTGTATGGAGGGTAATATATGGAAACCATGTATTTCATGTATGAATTATATATGTTTCTACAAGTAAAAGAAAGGAAGGAAGAGGAAGAGGGAGGGAAGAAAATAAATGAGATGGCAATTAAATGCAATACATGATACTGGACGGGATCTAAGAATGAAGAAGTTCAAAAGGACATTATTGAGACATAAAGAAATATTAGCGTGTACTGTTTTCACTGGGTGCAATGTTCTATATATGTCTGTTAGGTATAGTTGGTTTATCATTCAAGTCCACTACTTTCTCATTGATCTATTGCCTAGATGTTTTGTCCATTATTGTGAGTGGTATGTTAAATTCTCATACTATTTCTGTAGAACCATTAGTTTATGCTTTCAAATTGGCCAGTGTTTGCTTCAAACTTTTCTGGCTCTGCTGGTAGGATCATATACATTTAAAATATTACATCCTTTTATTGAATTGTCTGCTTTATCAGTATATAATGACAATATGTATCCCTTGTGACTGTTTTGTCTTAAAGTCTATTTAATATGGTACTAATATAGCCACCACAGCTCTCCTTTAGTTATTCCTGGTTTGGTATATTTTTCCCCATCATTTCAACCTCAAACTACTTGTACTTTTTAATTTAAGGTGAGTCTCTTGCAAACTGCATATAGTTGGGTCATGATTTATTATCTAGTCTGCAAATCTCTGCCTTTTGACTAGAGAGTTTTATCCATTGACATTTAAGTCACTACTGATAAAACAGGACATTCTTCTGCCATGTTGCTATTTAGCCTCTGAAGATCTTACATATTTTTTTGCCCCTTACCTCCAGTAAAGTCTAATTTTATATTTATTTGTTTTCATGTGTTGTATCATATTGAATGTCTTCTCATTTCTATCTGGATATATATTTTTTCCTTCTGTTTTCCTTGTGGTTATTATAGAGCTTAAATTTAACATCCTAAATATATACCATATTTGGTTTGATGCCAAGCTACTGTAGTAGCATGCACCTCTGCACCCATGATTTTTCTGTACTTGTTACTACTTATATCTTCATACATTTATCATTACTTTTTATGCATTTGCATTTTAGCACCAGTAGGAACTAAGGCATAAGTTACATATGATACAATACAACACAACACAACACAACACAATACAATACAATACAATACAATGCAATGCAATGCAATGCAATATAATAATACTGACATTTATAATTACCCAAATGGTTACCATTACCACAAGTCTTTATTTCTTTACACTGCTTTCAACCACTCTCTAGTGTTCTTTTGTTTCAGTTTTAAGAACACCCTTGTTGTTTTGGTGTAAGCAGTGAGATCTGGAGCTCCCTACTCTACCATATACCCCAGAAGTTCTCTTCCTGCATTCTTTTTGACTGGCAATGGATTCTTTCAGAATTTTTTTTCTTAGTTTTTAATTTTGTGTTTAGAATTCTAGGTTAACTTTTTTCTTTCTTTCTCTACATTAAAATGTCCCTATGGTCTTGGCAGATGGCTCTGATGTTCAGTGTCATGTCGGTGGGACCTACTTTGGAATTTGTGTTCCTGAGCGTGATAAAGTTGGACTCAGATGTGAACTTTCTACACATGCCTCTTCTGTCACTTTTACTGAACCTGTGGTTGGTGCTAGGGTTGGTGTATACTCAGGAGACTTGAATCTCTGGACTCTCCATGTGGCAGCTGGGCACTGAACCTCAGCAGAGTTGCAACTCCTACTCTCTGGTTTGTTGGACTTACCCAGGTCAGCTAACAGGGAGGTGAAGATGGTCAACCACCACACCAAGGAATCAAGAATGCCTACAACTGCAAGCAGAAGAATTGCATCCATCATCCATGTAAGATCTAAGCCCCTTCTCAATACAGAGGTGGAGTGGACATCACCATCCTAGGGTCCACAGGATGGAGGAATAAAATATGGATTAGAGTGAATTTACTGATATTCTACTATAGAACTCTTGTAACTAGTAATGGAAAAAATTGTAGCATTGATGTGGAGAAAGTGGCCATGGTAGTTGCTGAGGGCAGAGAGAGGGAAGAAGAGATGTGATGTGAGGGCTTTTTTGGGACTTGGAGTTGTCCTAAATGATATTGCAGGGATGGATGCTGAACATTATATATCTTGCCACAATCCACTGAATGTACTGGGGGAGACTGTAACCTGCAATATTATCCTTGTGGTACAGCAGTGCTCAAAAATGTATTCACCAAATGCAATGAATGTGCCACAATGATGAAAGAGGTTGTTGATGTGGGAGAAGTCAGGTGGGGGGATGGGATATATAGGAACCTCTTATTTTTTTAACGTAACATTTTTTGGGCTCTATGTATCTTCAAAAATACAATTAAAATTGATGGGGGCGGGGTGTGGAGAGTGGGATATATGGAAACCTCATGTTTTTTAATGTAACATTTCCTGTGATCTAATAAACTTGAAAAAAGATAATGAAAAAATTAAAATAAATTTAAAAATTTGTAGTGCAAACCATAATGTAAACTATAGACAATGATTAGTAGTGATGTTTCAATATTTATTCATCAATTGTAACAAATGTACCACAGTAATGAAAAATGTTATTAATAGGGGAAATTGTGATAGAGAAATGGGGTGGGGTATATGGGAATCCCTTATATATATACTTTTTAAGATTTATTTTATTTATTTCTCTCCCCTTCCCACCCCCTGCCCACCCATCCACCCCAGTTGTCTGTTCTCTGTGTCCATTTGCTGCATATTCTTCTTTTTGTCTGCTTCTGTTGTTGTCAGCAACATGGGAATCTGTGTTTCTTTTTGTTGCATCATCTTGTTGTGTCAACTCTCCATGTGTATGGTGCCATTCCTGAGCAGGTTGCACTTTCTTTCATGCTGGGTGGCACTCCTTGCACATGGGGCTACCCTATACACAGCATGGCACACCTTGCATGGCATGGCACTCCTTGCGTGCATCAGCACTGCACATGGGCCAGCTCCACATGGGTCAAGAAGGCCTGAGGTTTGAACCATGGACCTCCCATGTGGTAGACAGATGCCCTATCCACTGGGCCAAGTCCACTTCCCCCCTATATATCTGATGTAAATTTCATGTAACCTATACCTACTTTAAAAATAAAAGAAAATTGTCAGAAGAAAAAAATGTCATTCCATTATTTTCTGGCTTGCAAATGTCATTATCAGAAGATATTTTCACCCTTAAGTTTTTACTCAGTTGATAATAAGTCTTTCATTTTACATTGCTCTGTATAAGATTTTTATCTTCATCATTGTTTTCTTGTGAATTTGATTGTGATGTGCATTGTTATTATTTTATGGTTTTCTGCTTGAAAACATTTTTTCATCAAATTTAGAAAAATTTGTTTTTGTTCTGCTAGTATATTTCCTTTCTATGTCCATCTTATTTCTTTCTAAGTACACAAAAATATATACTTAATATTTTATTACAAGTGAATTATGCTTTGTTCATTTCTTTAAGTTATTTTTCTTTTGATGTTTCTTTTTAGGGATCATATCTATTACTACATGCTCATGTTCACTTATCTTTTCTTCTGTGGTCCTATTTTCCATTTTAGATACTGTATTTTCATTTCTAGATTATTTTTTTAATATTTTATATTTCTCTTATCATGATTTTTTCCTCTGCCTTTTTAATCCTATGAATTCTTTCATCTCCATCATTTATGTGTCTCTTTCTAATAATTAATTTATTTAACTCTCAGAAATGTTTATTTTCATACCTAGTAATTTTTATCTGATACTGGATATTTTCAATTTTATGATGCTTAATGTTAGATGTTAGACTTCTTGTATTCTTTTATATATTGATGGTCTTTCTCTGTGATTTAGTTAAATTAACTGAGTTAATTGGACCTTTTCAATTCTTGTTTTAGGCTTTGTTAGGATTGGCACAGAGCAGTCTTTATTGCAGGGGTAATTTGGCTAATAAAGTGACCTCAAGTATTTCTTAAGAGTTTCACTAGAGGTCCACACTTGGGAGGCAAGGCAGATCCAAAAATCTTTTGTTCCTGGGGAACATTCTAATATATTATAGTAGGAGGAAGAACAGGTAAAGCAGAGAGTATCCAAAAAGGATTGAAATTCTGATTATTCTCTTTTCTTTGGTTCAATCCAAGACCTAATCTCAATTCTACTGACTTTCCAATCCCTTGCTTTTGTTAACACTAGTTTGACATTGTGTAAAAAATTCAATTAAAAGGAGCAAAACACTGAAACAATAGACTTATCCAGAAACAAGATTATTCACACTTTACTACTTCATTCACGTGAAATTCTAGAGAGGCAAAAGTAACATATGGTTGGCAGATATCACATCAGTTGTTAAATGAAAAGGTTCACATGGGAATTCTCTGGAGATGATAAGACAATTGACTACAGGAGGTGGTAACATGGATGTATGTATTTTTCAAAATTCATCTGTCTGTACACTGGGAAATGGGTGCATTTGAAATATAAAATTACCTTAACTGAGTTGGCTTAAATTGAAAAAAAAATGAATACATAAGGAATATCAAAATTAGAGATGTTTACCTCAATTGAGTTGGCTAAGAATGAAAAAAATGAATACATAAGGAGTGTCAGAATTACAGAGATGAAAGTAATATACTCAAGTTTGTCAGACATTCCAGCTGCCAATTAAACAAATTTTACTTTATGAAATTAGAAGCATATTTAGAATTAGAGGTTTCCATGTAGGATATGGAACATTTAAAGAAGGGATTCTAGCCAATAGCTGCACCTTAGAATTGATAGTGGAGATATTGAATAGACTAAGATCTGCTTGGGCTCAATCCCCAAAGAGACTGATGCAATATTTCTGTTGAGGAAATCAGGATTTAGTATTTATTAAAAGCAGTCAAGTAATTCTCATGACCACCCAGAATTGGCACTTCTAATATGAAAATTAGTTGATGTAATGGCAGTAGATAAGAACTCTTCCAGATTGTTCATAAAATGAAATAAAGAACAGGAGAAACTATCATAGCCTGGAGATACCATTAAGATCTTAGTTTAAATATTAGGATGATGTGGCAATGAACAAAGACTTTAAAGTGATAATAAGATAATACTATGAACAATTCTATGCCAATAATTTTGACAACTTGAAATGGACAAATTTTTGAAAATACAATTTATCAAATCAACACAGGAAAGAACAACCCTATACCTATTAAAGAAATTAAAATTTGCATGAAGATTCCCAAAAAGAAAACTCCAGGCCTGGCTAATTTCACTGGTATGTTTTATCAAAAATATTCAATCAGGAACTAGTGCCAATCTTACATAAATGATTTAGAGAAAGAAGGATCACTGCCCAAGTCATTTCATGAGGCAAATATAATGCTAATAATAAATTCTGATAAGTGTATTACAAAAAAGAATATACCACACTGATATACATGATGTCAATAGATGCAAAAATCCTTAACAAAATATTAGCAGATCACATGAAATAATTCATAATTCATGATATATTATCTCTGGAGTACAGGGATTAATCATCCCAGAAGAACCACATAGAAAAAGGGGTAGCTCCCAGGAGGAAGATGGGAATTTGACAAAAATAAAAAACTAAAAAAGCAAAAACAATTAATATCTACTACAAATGGTGAAACTTCTGAATATTTTTAATGAAATTATGCACATTTTTGCTATGGGTCATTAATCCAGAGTTAAGAGAGAAAAAAACAAAAACCAACAACAATGTTATGTTGCCCCAAGGGAATGAATGTGCTTTGTTTTCTCAATTTTACTGAGAATGTTCCCAAAATAGAGAAAAGATTATGACTCATTAATGAGGATACTAAAGCATTAGAGTGTGGTAGAAACAGGAGCTTTAACTCTTCATCTTCATTTCAGCACACTCCCTGAGTTAAAAATTAAATTAACAAAAATTATTTCTAAGTTCTAAGTCTTTCATACCCTCTCCTTTTAAAGTGCACTTAATATACTCATTATAAATCTGGTCATTGTGACTTAATTACTACACAATATATTATCCCTCAAGCAAAACACAGTTAGATGTTTTTTGTCTTGTCTGTTGGCTGTAATCATCATAAAACTTTCTTAGCTGTGGAATATGTTGCTTATCTGTACTGTCCATGTGGTGCAGTGGTGCTCCAGAATGTATTCACCAGGTGCAGTGGATGTGCCACGATGATGGAAGAGGTGATGTGGGTGGGGTGGGGGGGTATATGGGGACCTCATATTTTTTAATGTAACATTTAAAAGAAAATAAAGAAGAAAAAAAACCCTATCATAATCATGACCTCTAAATATAGCAGTATATAGCTAATTCAGCCTACTGCACACAGAATGTGTGAAGTTTCAAGGAGCATGATTTTTTATGTCATTTCAATTAGACTTCAGTTCATACATCCTGTGATCTGTCATCCACTTCCCTATTTATCCTTTGTGTTCTTGGCTTGTATAGTAGAAATTTAAATTAAAACCATTTTTTATTTGCTCAGCAACCATCAGATTTATTCTAGTAACAAAATTATACAGTAGTGACTTCTTTATGTGCCAACCTTCAATCTTACCAGAAAATTAGAAAAGAAATGGAGAACAATTTCAGAAACTGGACAGAGCACTTGGCTGGTTAAATTTACAGCTTCAACATGTGCTAAGTAGAGGAAAGGTAGAACTGCTATAGCTTATGCTATTTTAGTCCATAGCTCAGAGGAAGTAACTTTTATTTACCTCAGTGCTAATGATGGAGCTATATATTTTCCCAGGTTCTATTCAGTTAAGAGATAAGGGAGAAAAGCAGGGGAAATTTAATGAAAGGAAGGATAACAGAAAAGGAAACAGGAGGCATAAGGAAACATATGATTAAAAATATAAGGACAACTCCAAGTCCTGAAAATGCCCCAATATTACACCTCTTTTTCCCTCTCCCTGCCTTCAACAACTCCCATGGCCACTGTTTCCACACTAATGATATAATTTCTTCCATTGCTAGAGTCACAATAATTCTGTAGTAGAATACCAGTAAATCCACTGTAATCCATATTTTATTCTTCCATCCTGAGGATCCTGGGATGGTGATGTCCACCCCACCTCTAAATTGAGTGGGGGCTTAGATCCCACATGGCTGATGGATGGAATTCTCCTGCTTGCAGCTGTAGTAGACTCTCTTGATTCCCTGGTGTAATGGTTGACCATCCTCACTTCCTTTTTAGCTGGCCTGGATAAGTCCAAAGAACCAGAGAGTAAGTGTTGCAACTCAAGGATAGATGCTGGACATTATATATCCTGTCAGAACCCACTGAATGGACTGGGAGAGAGGGTAAACTACAATGTAAACTGTAATCCATGCTGTGTGGCAATGTTCCAAAATGTGCTCATCAAATGCAATGAAAGTACCACATTAATGAAAGAACTTGTTGATGTAGGGAGTATGGGGAGTGGGATATATGGGAACCTCTTATATTTTTTAATGTAACATTTTGTCTAATTTATGTATCTTTAAAAAAGGTAATAAAATATGATAAGGAAATAGAAATAACCAGACACTCTAGAAGCTAGTGCTAGAAGACAACTGTAGTGGTAGGCTACATAATGCTGTAGTAGCAAATAACCCCAAACTTCTGTGGCTTACTGTATGTTATGTGTCTGTCATGAGTTAGCAGAGGGCTTCAACTCATTGCCATCATTCAGGCCCCAGGCTGGTGAAGCAGCAACTTTTGGGAATATCACCAGATCCAGTCCAGAGTGGAAAATTCAACACTTGCTCTTAGTTTTTCCAGGGAAAGATCTACATCACTTATTTCAATGTTACTGGCCAAATTAAGAAGCATGATCCACATCTAATTTCAAGGAGGTAGAGAAATGCCATCCTGCAATGTGGGAATCTTAAATTTTTGGCCAAGTAACACATGATACTATTAGTGTCACAGTGCAGATAATGAAGTTTATATGCCATGTAGAGCACTGTACTCAATTGGCTACTGGAAATCCAATCTCTCTTTATTCCTTACAAGAAATAGTATTTTCCCTGAGATAGTAATCTGAACACTTGAAAACTGCATTTTAAAATTCTTCTTCTGTAGATAGAGGTAGCAATTGACACAGGGTCGGCCATACATATCAGTGGACCCCATTAGGTGGGGCTTCTAAGAATGCTCTGTAAAACAGGCACAGCCTCAACTGACTTTCCTCTGCCATAGTTGTGATGCCAGGGGAGTTTGGGAAGAGACATCTTGTGGTATGAGAACAGGAGTTATGACCTATTGTGTTATACTGTAAGCCAGGGGCACTAATGGGACTGTTGTGCTGATGCACCAGGTTTGGATTACCAACTTTCAAATTCCCCATTGTGTGACAAAAAATTAAAATTTTAAAAATCTGTTTTTTCAGGTACTTCAAGTATAGTTTTCTTTTATATGCTGTTGGACCTATTCCTAGGTGATAAAACTTTGAAATCAGTGAGGTGATGATACAAATAGCAGATACTAAACTTTAGAATTTACTTATTGAAGACCTGAAAAGAGCAGGAATTATGAATCCACCCATTTTCCCCCTACATCCTATTCATTACTATGGCAGCAAAAGAATATTTTTTCTCTCTTTTGAGTATCTAGGATCACTTTCCACATTGTCTTTTCATGACTCTGTGTTTCTTTGCACTAAAGAAAGTAGAGAAAAGGAGGATAGCCACAGTTTCTGACTAGAACCTTATTCTGAGGTATTAATCTCCTTAAACTGATTGACTTAATTAAATGAGTTCTATCAGTTAGTCTTGGGTAGTTTATCCTTTAAACTTCCTCCCCTCTTTGGAACCTCACATCTCTGAATCTCTCCATTTATGCTGCCCAATGTGACCCCAACCTCTTTAAAAGCCTTTGGTGTGCTTTCTAGTCCTTATTCAAAAGACAGGGATGAATACAATGACATTAGGGTGGGTTTCTAAAGGTGGAAGCAAATTCTCAAGACTAGAGGGATAAAGGTAAGAAGGCAGGAAAGGAGATGGAAGTTCTATTTCTAGAGCTACCACTGGGAGCATTTCACAATTGCAATTAGATTTATCAACTTTTGTATATTCAACCTTTCAAAAATATTCCCAAGGTTTTCTTCCAATCATATAAATATTGCCACAGTTTGGCCTTTGGAAAGCTTTCTTAGTAAAATGTTCTTTAGTTATTTATTATGTGAATCCCATCTGTGAGATATTCTTCTCATGTAGATAACAGTGTTACACAGAGTAAACATTAAGGAATGGCTCTATATGGAGGTACATTTTCAGAAAACCAAAGAAAAAGTAATGACCCAGTAAGAACTGAATTCAGTTTTTCTGTTGGAATTAGAGGTAACTCTATGCCTTTCTCTCTTGAGTTACTTAATCATTCAGCACTCTCTAGCATAAACATATTATAAAGAATGTCAAGTTGATGTGGGCTATGGGTGGAAGGCTCTTTGTCTCTTCAGAAATAACCTTAACATAAACTGTCTGTCCTGACTTGTGGGTGTGGGATGGTGAGAGGCTGCAGTCCTGACCTTGGTGACCATGGCAATGACTCCAGTCCCAGGAAACAGTTTAACAATGCAAAGTCTATAAACTTTAAATATTCAGGGAAAATGCAAACCAAATGTGCTAAAAGCTTATCTAGAATGTCTGAAGTCCATGCTAAAAGCTTACCTAGGATGTGGAAGATATATGCTAATTCAAGCCTATTGAGAACTGAAACAAAAGGACAACTTGGCCTTTCCTCTCTGTATAAAAGGGACTCAAAAATCTTGTTCAGTGCTCGGGATTGAAACAGAAAGCTCCCAAGTCTGGCCGGGCATCAATAAACCATTTTTCCTTCTCAAAATCATTCCTGAGTCCTGGACTCTCTATATGCAAATAATTGAACCTCTCTCAAATTCTACAACAAGGAGTCAGTTCAGAAAGTTTCTACTAAAAATATGTTGATTTAGAATTGTCTTACGGGAAAACATAAAAAGCATTCACAAACTATGTTTGCCCTTACACATCCTGTAAGTCACTCTGAAGGAGGCCTTATTACACCAGTTTTAGGAAGATGAAACTTTCTCAAATCAAGTTTCCTTAAATGAAAAGTCTTCATTTAAACAATATTATACTTCTATTTGCAGTGGTATGTACCCTCTCTTAAACTGAAAACAATTTAAAATGCTGGAGTACTACATATAATAACATGACTTCGGGAAGTGGTTTGACCTAATGTAAGGGGGAAATGGAAAGGAGAAATGAGATTATAAGGCTGTGAGTCTCTAAAAAAGAGTCTGGAGGTTGTCAGAAGGAATACCCCTATGTACAACTGAACAGAGTCTAAGAGACAGATAAGGTAGATACAACCCCAGGTATTGATTCTTCTGAGGGATAAAGAGACCCACGGGTTCTATGGTCATGGCAGAAGGGGTTCACTGCCATGACAGATGGCCCTTCTTTGGAGCTGGTGTTTCTGTGTGATGGAAATGGACTCAGAGGGGATCTCTTTTCACAAGACTTGCATGCTACTTTATTGGAATTGTAGTTGGTGCTGAGTTTAAGATATATGTAGGGGATTTGAATCTCTGGACTGATAATATGACACCCAGGCCCAGAGCCTCAACAGACTTCAGCTCCTACACTTTGACTTATTGGACTTACTCCACTCAGCTAACATGGAGTTGAAGAAGGTCAACCACCACAACATGGAGCCTAGAGTGTCTACAACTAGAAGCGGGAAGAGTGCATCCAGTACCCATGTGGAATCTAAGCCCTCACTTGACATAGGTGTGCAATGGACACAACCAATCCAATGTCCACAGAGAAAATGTGGAATGGGTGTGGGAACGGTAGCCATGGTGGCTGCTGGGTGTGGGGAACGGGAGGAAGAGATGAGATGTGGAGGCGTTTTCGGGACGTGGAGTTGTCCTGGATAGTGCTTCACAGACAATTACGGGACACTGTAGATCCCCCCAGGGCCCACTGGATGGAACGTGAGAGAGTCTGGGCTATGATGTGGACCATTGACTATGGGGTGCAGTGATGCTCAGAGATGAACTTACCAGGTGCAATGGATGTATCACGATGATGGGAGAGAGTGTTGCTGTGGGGGGAGTGGGGGGCGGGGGCGGTGGGGTTGAATGGGACCTCATATATTTTTTTTAATGTAATTTAAAAAAATAATAATAAATAAAATAAAATAAAATAAAATAAAATAAAATGCTGG